>NW_028281403.1:177500-322500 GCF_059751285.1 Brachycentrus maculatus | reverse complement strand
CTGCTACTTGGGTTTACAAACACTCATAAAAACCAAAATTTAATTGTTGTGAAAATTTAATAAAATTGTTTGTAATGCCTAACAATAAATCCATGCTTTTGTTACATGTTTTGAAAACTTAACAAGCATGTTTCGTCTTAAAATACTAGTTGGGTTTACAAATACTCGGCGATGAAAACCTTCAGCCAAATGACAGCAACATTCTGTCCAATTTATTTGGTGTTGACTTTGGAAAAGTTGACACAAAGCACGGGGGTCGCCCCTAGAAATGATAAAGTCCAATCAGTAACACCCTCGACCCACCGCGACAGATGTGACAGGAGAGAAGAATGGAATAGAAGAAGATATATTATTAGGTTTATCCACTGCGAGTTTTTTCATACACAGTACTTTCTTAATTATCCGAGAGCGTTTAACCCGGGAATCTCGGATTCCGCAAGTCGTATAAAAATATATATACCATACATAGGATCTAATTTTCTTTTGTAGTCTAGATTCATCCGTTGAAGATTTTCCTATCTTTTGGAGATCGCCTCACATATTGCTGAATTGATCAAGGTTTCGTTAATTAAATAATTATTCTTTTATTTTTACAATATAATTAATACATATCCCACCACTACGTTAGTTTTATTTATTTTTTGATTTAGCATTAACTCTGTAGAATGACATGTTGATTATTAAAAAGTAAACACTTGTTTACTACTTGACTACTACATAATTGAGTTTAAAAAATACCTTTTTTGATCACCTGACGATTAAAGTATTTGTTGTTTTAGTCGAAACTAGTTGAGTGAAATGAAATCAAACTCAATTAGTGGTCCAATACAAGTGTTTGATTTTTCATTAATTGAATCGGCAGTCACTTTGTGGTAAAATCTATCTATTTTTAATTAAATTATTACTTAGTTAATAAATGTTTAATTTTTAATAAGTTAAACATTAACTATCAAAATATCATACTTATTTTTTCTTGAATGTTTTTAAATTGAATTGATTAGTTGATTTTGAATGAAAGTGAACGATAAAGAGTGTGTTTCTTACATGTTTATTTCTAAGTTGTCGTAACGTTGTAAAAACGATTTTTTAAACTATCATTTAAATACATATAAGTATTTGCAAAATAAAATATATTGAAAAAATGTTTCATAATTTTGGTAGTGTACTTTTTCCCATCCACATAAGGCACCACATCGGTTCAACGAGATGTCACTTTGATCGTTAATTACAAGAACGCAAAGGGATCAGCCCCGCGCTTCAGATTCTTAATTCGAGGATTGTAATATATTTTTCGATTTTTTTTATAATTTATTATTAGATTAAAACCAATATTTTTAGCTTTTCCACTTTTTTATTTGACCAAAAAAAAAAAAAATATATTGGTTTTAATCTAATAATAAATTAAAAATGCAATTCCATCACGAAGTGTCAGTGGATAATATAAATCTATATTTTTCGAGATAATGGAGCTCAGATATGGAGGAGGTATAATATTATGAATCCAAAAAAAGGCCCTTTGGGTTACATACTGTGAATAACGCCTAATTTATGTAAAATGTCGCTTGAATAAACATGAAATAAGAGCAGTTTATATTTACGTTAAAATAGGAAGATGCATATTTTACTTTTACTGATCCTTTTATGCATCCAATGGTGTATAGGGCACTGGTTTTAAATTGTTGCAATGTTTACTTGATCATTAATTTAATAAAATTGAGTGTGTACTAATACTTGTTCACAAATCTGTACTATCTCCAATTATAGGAGTGTTTTTTTATATTATTTTTTGACATATCATCAAAGATGAAGAATAAACCAGTCTATGACAGTCGTCATCCCCGTAAATACCCAGTGCTTCTATATTTCATCTTCTTTTTTGATTATATAACAGCGAATTGATCAATGTTGCATGAGTGAAATTTTAGCCCCCTTTGCCAATTTAACCTTGACCTCGAGTACGGTAGCCAAACACACAAACCATTGCTAAACGGAGGAAGAAAAAGCAATGTTTTCGTTTATCATATATAATGATATAGACATGAAATCGAAAACTTTTTATAATGAGAGACACATGATTCTATCTCATGTCAAAAGTATTTACTAACGATATGAGATATGTAATTTCATAATTGATTCGGCAGTCATTCTGTGGTAATATCTAGCCATTTTACTTTTACTTGGTAAAACCACTATGTCTTGAAATCTATTATGACAGTGTTTTGATGCATGCAAAAATGTCGCGGAATGCATCAAAAGACGTCACAATAGATTTAAAGAAATAGTGGTATTTGGCAAATAAAACGAAACTACTGGATTCAGACATAATCAATAGAAAAGGTACAAAATACATTTTTGAAGTATGTTAAAATCAAAATTAATTTAGTTGAGGATTATTTGCATTTTAATCAATTGCTTTATCAACTAAATTTAATAAAATTGGGTGATAGGAGAAAACTATTCCATCTGATTAATTTTTACAATGAAAAAATAAATATATTTTGTCCCTTGTTATTGCAAATGATAAATGTTTCCACCCCAAACAAAAACACGAAAAACTGTCATATTTTACTGTAAAACAGCCGGACATTGTATGGATTAAATAGTTCTATACGCCGATTCTAAAACCTCGGCAATGATTTTGCGGTCCTTATTAACATCAGGAATATGTCACATCCTAACGTTAAAACAATTATTATTACAATTTAAAGTGTCGGGTTGTAGTCCCGTGGTTAGTGTGGCAGACTCTTAAGTCAGAGTTTCTCGGTTCGAATCCACTCTACCACAATTTGATACCTATTTCTAATAATGAGCCGCTTAGGCTCACAGAAATATGTAGTATGAAATTGAAATTATTGTGTTAAATAAAATTTTTGTGTTAAATGTTATAATAAAAACCCTATTATTTATTTTTTTTAAATAAAATAAATAAATAAAAAATATTCCAGGCTAATGCAATATATTTTTTTTAAAGTTAAACAACTTTGTTTAAACCACTTTTTTATTGGTACACTTTATCCAACCGGTTTCGACAAGAACCTTGTCATCATCAGGGTTTATGTATTAAGTTGTAAAATATTTAAATACTCATAATTAATCACCCTTCCCTTACCAAAAACTTCCACGCACTCCGTACTTACACCATTTGCAAATATGATTAAAAAAATATGAAAAAAATATATACAAAATATCTGCGAAAAACATTCATGAAATAATGCATTATTCCTTTTTTTCTTTTTTTTTTTTAAATATGTTCATCCTTTTTGTTGAATTAACTGCCTGATAATGGTGTCACTAGCTGTTTTTAACTTTTCAGTTCTTTAATTCGTTTGTGGAAAGGTACCAGTTATATTTTTTTACTGGTAAGTTCGTCGGGTTACGTGTCCGAATCAAAGATTCAATGGAGACAGATTGGGGATTGTCTGCCTTCGATGGCAAGTACCGTACGTTGTAGTTAATCTTCAGATCATGCAATCGCGTAGGTCCGTAAAATACCCACGATAAGATCAGTAACCACCTATTTGCTTTTCTGTAAATCCGAGCCAAATAGCCTTTTTTCTAACTACGAGCTGTCCAGCAAACGCGTTTAAGTATGTTTCACTCTTGTACATATATATCCCAATTCTTTTTAGCGTTTCAAAGTCTTTTCAACTCAATAGTTGACACGTGGGATTAAAATAACTAAATTTAACATTTTGAGAATCATAGTCCAACATAAGCATTTAAAGATTTTTTATAACAATTTGGGTGTTTTGAAATACTCGTTCACAAATCTGTATTATCACTAATCGAGGGTTATTTTTTTAAAATCTCAACAAAGATGAAGATAAATATAGAAATCTAAGCATTTACGGGGACTGGTTAAAATGATAACTTTTTACACCTGTAACATTCACCAATTCTACTTATGATTGACTACAACAAAACTCAAATTCTTAGTACGTCTAAATATATTGTTTCATTTTCATTATTTTTGTCATAAGTTGGTTTAAGCGATCACTTAAACCAGCCTATGACGATCGTCAGCCCCGTTATAATAAAAATGAAAATTATATTTTCTGGTGTTTCTCATTTGTGTGATTATAATCCAGGATTCGGACCGCACATACTAATACAAGAGTTTCTGCTTGATAAAAAGTTTTTTTTCATCTCACCAATCGATGTCTCTAGTTTTAGTGATTCAAGAAAAATGTTTCAAAATTGGTTCATATGTATAGAACTTACAAGAATTTGAGTAGCGTGGTTGTCAAAAATGGGTAGAATTGGTGAATGTTACACGTGTATAAAGTGATCACTTAAACCAGCCTATGACGGTCGTCAGCCCCGTAAATGCCCAGACTTCCATATTCTTCTTCATCTTTGATGAGATGTGAAAAATAATATTGTTTCAGTTCGAATTATTCCAGGATTTTTTTTTCGTATCCTATTTTTTTCAACTCCAAATCCGTTTTCATTATTTTAATGTTTCTTGTTTATAAGAGCGAATATCACTAGCAAACGAGTGGAGGGCTATAAAAAGCAAGGTCGCCGTTGCGCACATTAGAAAGTTATTCAATCCGCATTTGCGGACCGATTAAAATAATTATAATGCTCGAATTAAATAAAAGAGATACACAATTTCCCTAATGCGAGTTGAATAACAGTTTATCAGATGAGATGGTCACGTTAATATATACATGTACAAATATATATTTTCCCTTTTACCGGAAAATTTAACTCACCGGACTTTATTTTTCTGCGACATTAGAACCCGTGTGTGTAATCAAAGGTAAGCTAATTATAAAGCCGGCGTCAGAATAAGATAGCGGCTAACGCGCTAGATTCACATACCAGGCTTGTTTAATTCTGGCGCATGCGGGGCCATCGTACGTGTTTACCATACCGAAACACGGCACTTTTTCAACCTACCCTCTCGTTATATACAATAAAGGACCATATAATAGATACGAAATATACCGAATACACGTTTAATAACAATTAAGATAAAATACAGGGAATTGTAAATTATTGAATTCACCGGATTTTATCGGGGAAGGGTTGGCGTTAGTTTTTAACAACGAAAATATAATATATTATTTTTTGACATCTTAACGAAAATTCATAAGTAGGATTTAATTGATCTCGACGTGAGAAAATGAACACATTAACTTACATTAACATCATTTTGAGTATTTCCAAATACTTTTTCTCAAATTTGATTACCTCCAATTAAGAGTTTTTTTTAATATTATTCAAATGGGTAAATTATTGATTAACTAAAATTCATTATATATTTTTTGACGTAACGTATTTATAGGGAGCGATTTTATAAAAAAAAATACTATGAACATTGAACTATTTATTTTAAATATTACAGAAATGTTTTTATTATTTTTTGACATCTCAACATAAGTCTAGGCATTTTTGGGGCTTACGACCGGCTTGTTTAAGTGATCACTTTACACATGAGTAACATTCACCAATTCTACCCATGATTGACAACCACAATAATCAAATTCTTGGAACATCTATATACATTGTTCAAATTCGAAACGTAGTGCTTGAATCACTATGATTTCACTAGAGATATCTATAGTGAAATGAAAGAAGCTTTTTATTGATCAGAAACTCTTTCATTTGCATGTGAGGTTCGAATCCTGGATTATAATCACATATATGAGAAACTCTAGAAAATACCACATTCATTTTATTGATTTATTTTATAATTTGACAAGTTTATATATTTACAACATTTTGAGTGTGTTAAAATACTTGTAATGACCTAGTTGTAAAAAAAACTCAAAATGTTGTAAAAATGTAATATTAATTTTATATTGAATTCTGGATAACCTACGGATGAAATGTCAATTTTAAAGGCGTCATAACTTGATATAAAACACAAATCATTTTTCCTTTTTCATGTAAGAAGCATCTCAGGGCTTATGACCTGGCTTTTGGCCGGTTTAAGCGATCACTTTATACACTTGTGTAACGTTCACCATTCTGCCATTATTTAACATCCAATATCAAGTTGAGACACCTTTAAAGTCTCATCTCATACCTAGGATTAATATTCCAGTGTCTGATATAATAAGTAATATAAATATTTAAAATATAGTACCTACTTAAAAAAAAAAATGGAAACCAGTCACAGAATTTTTATTTATTGGTTATATATCTATGCACTAATTGGTATTCAGCACACTCAGTAATAAGCAATACCTAATAAAGCTTATTTTAAGTGTAAACAAAAATTATTTAATTCAATATCATATTGCATGATCTAAAATTTATTACAATTTATTTATCTTCCTTAAAATAATTACATATTGTAGGCTCGTTTTTCAAAAAAATGTAATAACTCTGTTTTTTTAAGTAGATTTCCCACATATCGCTCACTCTTTTCAACAACGTTGTGAATCGATAATCGTCAATTTTCAGTTGTGCATGTTTTCAGAATGCCCAGAAAATGTACTATATCCCAGCAAAAGTGGCATATTTTAAACTTAATATTTACCCGCCACAGGGCAGAAAGTGTTGTTTTTGCATTTTGAAGAAAAGGTAGTGTTTAATAATTTTTTAAACACAAAATATTTTTCTAATGGAGAAAAAACCTCCAGGTTTTACCCAGAAAGATTTGTTGCACAGTAAAAAGTTCAAAAAGTGGATAAATATTTATTTTTATCCTTTTTATTAAATTTTTAAACATTAATAACGCTCCTGAAAAATCAAGTTTTTTGATATTTGACGTTTGTTGAAAGGAGTGAGCGATATGTAAAACTCAATATTGAAATTTTATAAAGTTCATTATTTGTGAACCTTGAAGATATCTTAATACATATTACAAATTCTACAAACATAAATATTTTGCTTAGAACATGTATCGTTGGTTAAAATATTTTTAGTGTAAATTAAATGAACACATTTTGATAACGCAAGCCTCCCGAAAGCCACTCTCAAGTTCGAGTTAATATTGATCTGAGTTCTAACATATTGTTCCTTAATAAAATAATGCTGATGTGATTTTAGGTACATTTTGGACGATGTGGGTACTGAAATATCAATATAACTAGTGAAAACGCTAGTTTTTACATTTTTTAAAAAGATTCTTACTTACGTGATTTACAAAAAACGATTTTAATGGTTTATTTTTAATATAGCTGTTTCATCTTGAGACAAATGATCTATTTATTGTTTTTATACAAAAGAAGATAGAAGTATGAGCATCTCAGAGTCTGGCTTAAGTGATCACATTATGCACTCATTTCATTTTCGTAAAATACTATCGAAGTACATTGTGATTAAACTGTGAAATGTACATTTTGGAAGTGATTAAGCAAAGTAATGCGTTTTTAGTTTTTTTTTATAATTTAATTTAACTCACTGTTGCTAACTTCTGAGCAATCTTTGCCGTCGGTCTTGTAATAGCAAAGACACGCTAGCCTCTCATTTGTGTAACGTTCATATTATCGTATTGACCATCAATATTTCATCAATGTTGATGGTTTCCTTTCATATGATTTTTATTTGATAGACTTGTATGTATGGTATTGTGGCACCATTGAGAAATTTGTGATTATATTTAGTCTCGTTTTCCTTAATTCGTACTCTTTCTATAGCGCCACGACATGTTACAGAATAATCACTATTGTGTGTGTTAATATTGTGAATTTTATTACCCTATCTTGAGAGTAATACTTTCAAAACTCCATACTCCTACCACCATCTTAAGCCTATCGTATTTTTTGATCCTTTCTGTATTTCACAATTTATAATTAATCTAGAATGAAAGGTGTTTTAAAGAAATAGAAAGGTAGAAGCCCGTTTAATGTCTGGGCTTCTTAAATCCTACCTTGATACCTTATTCGCCCCTAAGATAAATACAGTGATTATAAATATATCTGAATGACGAATTAAATCTTTTAAAAGAATAAAATTTAAATGAAATAAATATTTTTCATTCATTTGAAAATAAGCCGTCTAGAAAATCTGTTTAATAATCCGGCTTCGGTCTCCAAAAGTAGGTACGTACGCGGTGCGTCTGTGAACTGAGGTCGGTAAGTAGGCGTATGAGTCGGGCGTGGGGAAAATAAATCAAGGCCTCCTACCACGATGACAAGTCGAAATGGCTTAGCCGGGATAATTGGCAGACGGATTTTTCCCAAATTTCGTCCAAAAAGTTAAATTTCTCTAAAATTGCTCAAAACTTCCGATTCACTTGGCCCTCGAACAATAACAAACTTGTTTTATGAACGTTACGGAGTGCTGTACTTTTAAATTATTTAAGCCGAAATTCGGATACACTCTATAATGAAAAGGTAAAGTGTGTGAATTATTACCGTGCTTCTAAAGCTCTTGTTATTTGTGTTCTGGCGAATGCGATATTCACCTCTCCGGATCGATTTCGATGGGAAATACTCCACGCATTTTGCGGTCCAGTGTTTTCATAAATAACGTCTTAATCATTAAACGGTTATTTGTGGGGCTAAGGTACGGCACACTGGTTCGGGCGACCGTTATCTAGGCTTAGACTTTTATCACTATTTTAAATACTATCATATTTTTACAGCATTTCGAGTGTGTCCAAATACTTGTTCACAAATCTGGATTATCTCCAACTAGGAGTTATTTATTATTTCAATTTTATTATCTCACCATAGATGAAGAAGAATGTGGAAGTCTGGGTATTTAAGTATTTGAACACACTCAAAATGCTTTAAATAAATTAACTGGTCAAATTATAAGCTGAAGTAAAATATAAAATAAAATAATATTTCGAAGTGTTTCTAATGTATGTGATTATTGCCCAGGATTCTGACCTAAAATACAAAAGAAAGAGTTTCTGCTCCATAAAAAGCTTCTTTCATCTCACCAAACGTATCTCTAGTGAAATTCTAATGAATTCAAGCACTATGTTTTGAATTTGTATCGTATAAATAGTTTCAAGTTCTAAGAATTTGAGTAGTGTGATTGTCAACTATAGGTAGAATTGGTGAATGTTACAATTGTGTAACGGAGTTAAATGATGCGGAATGCATCAAAATACGTGTCATAATAGATTGTTTAAAATAGTGGTATCTACCTAGTAAATACCGCTATTTTAATTTTATTTATAGTCGTATAAATTAAAAATAAATGTTTTACATGAATGTTACCAATTTAATTTTAAAATCATGACTTTATTTTTTCATTCCTAAAACAAAAATACATCGGACTTATTCACAATTTGAATGGATTAATTAATATCATCAAGTTTAGAGAATATAAATTTTCATTAATTGATTCGGCAGTCACTTTGTGGTAAAATCTATCCATTTTTAATTAATGTTTTACTTAGTAAATACCTTAGTAAATACGGTGTTTGAAAATGATGCGGAATGCATCGAAACACGTGTCACAGTAGATTTTAAGAAATAGTGGTATTTACTAAGTAAAACATTAATTAAAAATATAAATTTTGTAGAACGGTGTATATTTTCAGTTATCTCCATAGCTTAGTTTGTGTACAATCAAAAAGTGTGAATATAAAAGAAAATTTGGTTCTTCGTGACAACAGTCAATAAGTGACATCTAATGGGCGTACTTAGAAACCCTTTTCTAGAACAAAAACGACGACGCTATCAATATAGTGACTTCTACAGTTTTGTATGGTGCAGTAAACGTTCTACTTTGAATCCCATGGATTATTTATACTACGTACCTACTCGTATTTTGACCATGTCCAAATTCAGTTCACAAAATCTGTATTCCTTCCACTTAAGAGTTATTTAAATTTATATTTTTATTGATATTTTAGAATAAAGAAAGAATACTGTAGAAATAGTACGGTAAAATTATTATAAATATTTCATGAAGGTTAAAAAAAACATATATATACATATGTTGCCAACGTAGTAACATGGAGTACCATTTTCCATGGTTACATAAAAAGATCTTACAAAAAGTTGAGTTATGTGGTTGTCAATCATGGATACGATGATGAATATTACACAGTGTAAAAAGTGATCAACTTATCCACCCAATAACACGTCGTTAGCAACTTAAATACACAAAAAATATCTTTCATCTATGTGAGATATCAGTAAAGTCTCGTGGAATATATTAAAATACATGCGTTCATAATATTTTTATTCATCTTATATTTTATGAAAAAAAATTCAATTGGATATTTTTCTACGTTAATTACATTCTTGAATACTTGTCTGTCAAAACTGCTAACTTTCTAATATTACACTGCATGAATTTGATGCAGTGCCCTATGTACCATGGGATACAAATAAGGGCAAGAAGATGAAACACATACGGCCATATTATCTAGATTTAACGATGCATTTCAAACAAATATTTGACGAATTGCAATTGTTACAAAAAAATACAAAACCAACCTACATCAACCTACATCAAACCAACAAAATTTAAAAAAGCATTGCAGAATAATTGTTTGAATTCGACAATATGTGGTAAGCTTCCGTGGTATTTATGACGCAATTATCTGGGGTAAACCATAAAGCACCTGCAAAGAGCATGTAGCTTGTTTTAAGGAGGCTTTATTAACCAAAAGTGATTTTAAGATTTTATTGATGCGTAAAGAAAGATGAAGAATTTAGGTAAAAATATGAAAATCTGAGTATTTACAGTGCTTCATCATTAGATGACTTAAGGCTGAGATTTCAGACGTTCACATTCAGAATGCGACCGGCCGCGCTAGGGGCCGACGTGTTACCTCGAAATTTTAGAATATATATGTTGGAATTAGATTTTCTTTTGAATATATAATAATAAAACCCTTATCTGCACCCCAATGGTGCATAGGGCACTGCGTCATATAAACGCAGAGTTATCTTGATTGTTTACACATGAAGGAAAGGTGATCAGCCCTCTGCTTCAGGTACCAGTCTTGGGTAATATTGAATAAATTTGAATAAATATTACAGTGAAAAAGTCACTTATATTTATTTGACCCCCCCTGTGAATCGAACCCGGGTAACAGAACGGTAGCCGAGCGTTCTGACCGTTACACTACGGAGGCGGACAGAAGATACTTATGTACATATATTAAAAAAATATATTTACAAATTTTTTTAAACTCCTTACCTTTCAATAATTCTTTTCTTTTTTAAACCATATTTGTGTTTCTAAGAAAAACAATTTTTTTCAATAAAAAACGTGTTTTAAGTAAAAATTTTAATCATGGGAATCGTTATCAGGGTTAAATGAAAATGAAGTTGCGATTTATTGTATATTGGGCTATAAGCGCTTATACACAGTATTTGTTAAAAATATGAAACCTAAATTATCTTCATTACTTGCTTAAAACAATACGTAACATACGAAATAAAAAAAATGAATAATAATAATTCTACACTTTATAGCAGTCTAGTTTACAGTGTATGATTATTGGTTGGGGTTGTACGAGTAATACTTTATTAAAATGTGCTATTTTTGCGCTAAAAAAATTGTAATCTATACTTTAAGTACCTACCGTGACGGACTCCCAGATAGAAAATATTCAACAAATTACCCCTAACAATATTTTAGTAATAAATGAAACCCTGAAGAGGGCAACAGGTTGTTGCCGAAACTAGTTGGTTAATAAAAATGTGAGTGGATCAGAACACAAAGTATTTTTATTTCTCGAAATAATATAAAGTACATATCACTCACTCCTTTCAAGAACGTCAAAAATAAAAAATAAAATGATTTTTTAGGAGAACGTTTAAACGTATAACGTAATGTATTAAAAATAAATATCAAGCCACTTATTGAACTTTTTGCTGTGCAACAAATCTTTTCAGGAAAAACCTTAAGGTTTTTCTCCATTTAAAAAACATTTAATATATTATAAAAAAATAATTAAACAATACCTTTTCTTAAAAATGCAAAAACAACATTTTCTGCCCTGTAGCGGGTAAATATTAAGTTTAAAATATGCCGCTTTTGCAGGGATAATATTCCGAAAACATGCACAACTGAAAATTGACGATTATTTATTTATGACGTTGTTGAAAGGAGTGAGCGATATATTGCATTTAACAATCATTGTGAAAATGCACATAGAAAAAGGTACGACCCAAAACACCTAAGCACATTAATGAAAATGTAATGATAAAAAATCCTGGATGATTATGCAATACTTACAGTTTTGTTACTTACTTCCTCTATAGATTAAGTCTTTGAATAACGAAACTTAATATAAAAGTGCTATTCATAGTTGGATTATGGAGAAGGGTTTATCTGAAATACATCGCATCATTCGGCAATGTTTTATTTGATTTCATGTCAAAAACAATTTACTTCTCATATATTTTTAAGTACTGTAAAATGTGCCCTTGGCATGGGAAAACCCTGCGACGGCTCCTTATTTTAATTTGTTATTATGTGTGTGATGAAAAATAAATCAATATATGTACTTGCAATGATTTGGATATCAGCGTTGCAGTGCAATTCGGTATGGAACAGATTCCAAATTCTCGAACCCATGGGGAGTGGATTGCGATATTTTTCACGTCAGTAAAATGGTTCTAGAGCATTCCGCTCAAATAGTGTGTAGTTTTATTTCAGACGCGGAAAATATTGCAGCCTTTATGCCAGTTTTCATTTGTGTTTATTTTATTTATATATTTATATTTTTTAAACTCCATAATCTGGGAACGGAGGCATTGGAAATATAAACCAATATTTCAATTCAATGAGCAAATATGTAATATGCAAATATCTAGCGACACTTTTTGTTCAATTTAAAAAATATATGATGTCACGAGGTAATTTATAAAAATATCAGAAAAAATAATCACAAATGTAAAATCACTGGATGAGATCATGACTTCATATCTCCTGACTTTTTTTCTCTGGTATTGATGAACAAAACACAACACTAGTTTAGTTACTAGTTCACGATAATATTAGGTAAAGAGTTAATTTTTCTTGAATTACCTAACGTCCAAGTGACTCTGAAATCTAGCTACGGCTTATGCACCACCGCTTACCATGGCCCTACTTAGACTTCAACTTTAAAGCTTTTACTTGCTCTCGAGTGGTTTATTCTTTAAGTTTAAAGTTTCTTTAATTCATGTAATTCAATGAGTGAAAATTCTAGGACATTCGTGAATATGGAAAAGGTGAACATTGTTCGAAAGATAGATCAGTGTGGAATATTACTCTCTCTGCTTTTCCCTGCGGAGAAGCTGTTTGATGGTTTGATAGTTTTTTTTCATAAATGTAGATTTATAGATTTACCTTTATACAACATTATTTAATTAAAAATGTGGTTTATTGTTGTAGGTATTTTCAAAGCAGTCTTCCAGCCAATATCTTGTAATGTGTTGTATAAATAACATTTCCCATAACTAAAACAATTCTTTTAGTTTCTCCCTCTTCCTCCTTCCCTAAACTTCCTTTTTCCTACGCCCTCCTTTCTATCATATTTTGTAATTTTGGTTTTTTAAATGTCAAGTTGTAATTTATGTTTTTTTTATGTTCAAGTACTATCTACCCTCTGTTTGCAAACATCTGAATACGGTACGAAATGTTTTCATCAATATTACTTGTCTGTTTTTGGTTGGTAAGAAGATATTGCTTTTTTGCAATAAGCCCGCCAATGGACTTATTTCTTTTTTGTACATGAAGTTTAAATAAATAAAAAGATTGCCTAAAAAAACAAATGAAGAAAAGGCGACCAAATACAAAACGCCTCTTTGTTTCCATTGTGAATTCATATTTTATTCAGTTTTCAAATACTATTATATCCTTACCCCACAAACCCTCGTAAAAAGAGTTGTGTAAAGTAAGCAGAGTATCTAAAATCTTGTTTCTTGTTTATTTATCTATTATCTAGTTACTGAAAATCAAATATTTATCAACTCTTACTTAGACAAAAACTTCTAACTAAAATTCTAAAAATTTTATGTATTTTCTATTCTTCTTTTCTGTTCACAAATATATGAAAAATAATGATTAGTAAATGTACCAATAAATTAAACAACAAAAAACAAACTGTCATTAATGAATATGGTTATTTAGAAAATAATTATCAATATTTTTTTGGTTATTTTATTTCATTTTACTTATAATAACTTCTCTTGAATGTTTTTCGCAGATACTTTGTGGCACATTTTATGAATTTTATAAAATTAAAAAACTTTGTTTTAACCACTTATTTATTATTAGTACAGTTTAACCTACCGGTTTCGACAAGAATCTTGTCATCATCAGGGTTTTTTAAATTCTAAGACATTAAAAACATTAAAATACTCATAATTAATTACGTTCCCTTTACCAAAAACTTCCTCATAAAATCTGAAATGTCATTTAGGATTTTTTACGGAGTGTGTGGAAGTTTTTGGTAAAGGAAATGTAATTAATTATGAGTATTTTAATGTTATTTTTTGACATCTCATCAAAGATGAAGAAGAATATGGAAGTCTGGGCATTTACGGGGCTGGTTTAAGTGATCACTTTACACACGTGTAACATTCACCAATTCTACCCATTATTGACAACCACACTACTCAAATTCTTGGAAGTTCTATATATATGAACCAATGTAGAAACCTTGTTCTTGAATCACTAGAACTTCACTAGGGACATCTATTGGTGAGATGTAAAGAAGCTTTTTTATTAAGCAGAAACTCTTATATTAGTATGTGAGATCCGAATCCTGGATTATATTCACACACATGAGAAACGCCAGAAAATACCATTTTCATTTTTATTATTAAGCTTATAATTTGACCAGATAATTTATTTACAACATTTTGAGTGTGTCCAAATACTTGTTCACAAAATCTGGATTATCTCCAATTACAGGAGTTATTTTTATATTATTTTTTGATATCTCATCAAAGATTGATGAGATGTCAAAAATCTCATTATTCTTCTTCATCTTTGATGAGATGTCAAAAAATAATATGAAAATAACTCCTGTAATTGGAGATAATCCAGATTTTGTGAACAAGTATTTGGACACTCTCAAAATGTTGTAGTATTTTAATGTTTTTAATGTTTTGGAATCTAATAAACTCTGATGATGACAAGTCACAAGTGAAAGTGTTCTAATAATAAATAAGTGGTTAAAATAAATTGTTTTGTTTTAAAAAGTTTATAATAACTTCACTTACTAAAATTATTCAATATTTTGATATTATTCTCAGGGAATCGTAGGATTAAAAAGAGAACTAATATTAAAATGAATTGTTAAAATTGCATTGATATTCTCACATCTACATTTTTCTTACATTTTTATTTTTGAAAATTGGTTAGCCGTGATATCAGAGTGTCAAAACAATAAACCATATAAATAATTTATCGTCTGTTGTCCAAAATTTATGGTTGCCATTGTTTGTGTGCAGATAAACAACTAGATTAACGTTATTTTATAGAATTACCTATATCTTTCTTAAATTAAGTATTAAAGGTTTAATAGAATTATAAAATATGATTAAAAAATAGAAGTATAATATTAAAAATTGATAAAGAGTCTTTGCATAGTAAAAGCCTTCCTTATTCCAACATAGGTAGCTGTTGTGACCTCACATGTACGGTGCCACGAGTTTGATTAATATGTCAATGAATTCCAAAAATTTGATCATTAAAATGTGACTTTGTTTTAAAATCACCATAAATATTTTATTATAACTTAATCATAATGTCCACCGGTTTTGAAGCTAACCGGTAGACATTATAATTAAGTTATAAGAAAATATTTATAGTGATTTTAAAACAAAGTTACATTTTAATTATAAAATGGAAAATCACAAAGTTAGTGCTTCAAATATAAATTATATCATACCAAAAATTTGAGTTGCGTGTTTGTCAATCATGGGTAGAATTAGTTAATGTTACACGTGTGTTAAGTGATCATTTAACCAACCCTGTGACGATCGTAAGATCTGTAAATGCCAAAATGTGAAATATTTAAATAATCGTGTTTTTCCACAAAATTAATGCCAAATCAATAAATAGTCCAACTGATATTCTCAAAATTATTTATATATTAAGCATTTACTTTGTGGTTAGTCATTTCTACTTTTATATATTTATACAAAATGTTGGTAATATAACTAACATCCTGAGTAATTGACTAATATCCCTAGTGCATGTCAGAACTCGGCTCTTAATGCATGTTTGTTCTGCAACCCCTAGTGCACGTTGGTCCTCGGGTCGACCAAATTCACATGTGATAAACATTTTGTGTAGTTGTAAGTGTGTGAATAGTGCTATGGTGGTGATATGTAGTATTGTTTGCATGCTATTGAAGTGATTATGCTGATGAAGCTACGGGTACGTCTCGGAACCGGTGGACATCTCGGTGAGTGGTCATACACAAATATTACTAACATTTTGAAAAAAATATAAGAGTAGTCCAACTGAGTTTGGAAGGATTACGTTTAAAAATCAAGAAAGATGAATGAGACATCTCTTGATCAGATATACCAAAACTTGAATTTAGACAAGGCAAAAGTTTAAATAATTGGTGTTTCTCTATGTAGAGGTACATATCGCACACTCCTTTCAAGAACGTGAAAAATCAAAAAAACTTGATTTTTCAGGAGATCGTTTTTAAACTTTAAAAATATAACACGATGTATTAAAAATAAATATCAAGCCGTTTATCAATTTTTTTTATGCAAGAGATCTTTTTAGGTAAAACCTGAAGGTTTTTTCTCCATATGAAAAATATTAAGTATATTTAAAAAAAATAATTAAACAATACCTTTTCTCCAAAATGTAAAAACAACATTTTCTGCCCTGTAGCGGGTAATTATTATGTTAAAAATATGCCTCTTTTGCTGGGATATAGTACATTTTCTGAGCATTCTAAAAACATGCACAACATAAAATTAACGATTTTTTATTTATGATGTTCTTGAAAGGAGTGAGCGATATATGTAATGATTTGACGTGAAATCGTTCTATCTCTGCGTGGATGTGACATGACGGTTAGTTAGTTTGTAAGCGTTGCATTAAATAAAAGTAGAATATTTGTTACAAAAATCAAGAATTATTACTCATCTCATAGGTTATTACACTGATAAGTGTAGAAGTAGGATTTTGTGAAAGTAAAGTTGGAAAACTCGGGGTTAAACTTCGACAAGAAATTCGAGTAGTGGCATTAATATTCCAGATTCATACTATTTCTTCAAACAGTTTCTCCACATAGTTTCCGTGCTTTGTCGATACCTTCCTTCACTTGGTTCCTGTCTTTCTAAACTTTAATTTGATTTCAACTAGAACCTTATAATGAACAGGCAGTCATAAATATTAGAGTCAGATATCTTAGTTTCCCAACTTTACGTGTGAGAGAGAGAGCAAAATTTTCAGAAGAGTTAAATTGTTCATGCAAGTGTTGATTGTTACGTGCATTGTGCATATGTAGAAATGTCCCACTTATTTCAAATAAAATATATTTAAAGCAATATATTTAATATATTTATTCTTTACATCTCACCAATAGATGTCTCTAGTAAAGTTCTAGTGATTCAAGAACAAGGTTTCTAAATTGGTTCATATATACAGAACTTCCAAAAATTTGGGTAGTGTGGTTGTCAATAATCGGTAATATTGGTGAATGTTACACGTGTGTAAAGTGATCACTTAAACCAGCCTATGACGGTCCCCAGCCCCGTAAATGCCCAGACTTCCATATTCTTCTTCATCTTTGATGAGATGTTACAAAATAATATTTAAAGCATTTATGTGGAGATCTTCACCATAAAGTTACATTTCCAATATTTCACAAAAAAATCCTTCAAATGCAAATCTGTTCTGTTTACTGTATGCTATAGAAATCTTAATTAAAGTTGCGACAAAGCTTGACCAATCCTGTGTTGAATCATTAAATCCCACGAAAACGTAACAAGTTTACAATCTAGAATTCCAGATTACTTAAAATTATTTATAATGGAAATGTAATGCTTTAGTGAGGACCTCCACATATCGTAGTCGTACAGGAGAAAGTGACTAACTACCAAAACGTAAAATGCTCAGGAGGGTCATTTAAGTCACTTTTGCTTGGCAAGAAAATAAACACCAATGCAGTTAGTAATTTTTAACAAGTCAATATATTATACTTCCAAGTTTAAAATCTTTTGGGATTTTTTCAGGACAATATTAAGCTAGTAAGATGTCAAATAGTCAATAATCACGTTTTTGTAAAACAATGCACTTGGTCACTTTCTCCTGTATGAATACGATATGTTTGTATGTTAAATACGTACATGATTAAACTAAATAGATGAATTCTTTAAACACAAAAAAAACACATTTCATTTTACTAACTAAATAACCAACACGCCGCTTCCTATAGGGATTGGCACAGAGAATAGAACGCAAACAATCTTCGCCTCCTCCACATTCATGCATCTGCTCATATATTCAATTTTGAATTAAAATCCTTATCCGCACCCGAATGGTGTATGAGGCACTGCATCATATAAACACATGTTATCTTGATCGTAAACATATGAGGAAAGGTGATCAGCCCTTCGTTTCAGGTACCAGTCAAGGGTAATATTGAAAAAATATTATTGTGAAAAAATCACCAAAATTTATTTAACCCCCCCCCCCAGGAATCGAGCCCGGTACCTCCAGAATTACACTACAGAGGCGGAGGCTCATATATACACAATGATTATTCCGAATAACCACATTTAATGAATTGAAATACTTGATCATATCAAGTTTTTCTCGAGCTTCTTCTGCTTCTATAACCAACCACTTTCGCCTCATATTTTTTTCTGCATATTTTACAAATTTAAAATACTAGGCGGCGATTTGAATATCAATTATTTGTGTCGACTTATATGTTATTATATCGTAAATGCCAAGCGATAATTTGTGAAGGAAATATTTTACAAATTACAAGCTATTCATCAATCAATTGTAATCATCGATTGGGTGAAATAATAAAACAATTCGGCGGTTGGAATATACATTTTGAAGAATAAGGAGAGGAAACAGTAGGGGAATTGCCACCCCCGAGCTATCAATTCAAACAAATGAATCTAATAAAGCTATTTACGCGACTCCGATTAATTTCATTGGTTCACGGAATTTCAATTTGTCTTCATTACAAGATTCCCCAAAAACGTTGTACCAGGTACCACAGCCTGTCGAGTTATCAATAAAAATAATATCGTGCGCTTGCAGAATGCTTCGGGCTGATAAGGAAATAACGAATGGGTCACCCATGTGAATACCGCGAGGTGTTGTGTTTAAACGACATTTCAAGCATTTTCCCCCTTCCCTTCAGATCCTTAAAAATAAATTGAATCTTAGTCTAATTATAACGTTTTTTCTCTCCTTACCTGCACTCAATGGTGCATAGGACATTTTATCGTACGATTAAGATTAACTCGTATTAACGCAGTGTTATCTTGATCGTTTCTAACATGAAGGTAAGGTGATCAACCCTTCGCTTCGGTCTAGGGTAATATTTGATAAATTAATGTAAATATTACAATGATTAAAGAAAACACTTGTTTTTTACCACTTGAGTAAAAAAACTTACTCAAGTGGTAAAAAACAACTGTTTTCTTTAATCATTGTAACATGTCTTACCACAAAGTGAATGCCGAAACAATAAATAAAATAATGTTCATATAATAATTGTAAATCACCAAAATTAATTTTGACCCCCCTGGGAATTGAATCCGGAGCCTCCAGTGTGGTAGTTTAACGTGCTAACCATTTCACTACGGAGACAATTCAATTTTATTTTGCATGCATTATACAATATTAGAAATAATTAATTCCACTTTTTTCTTGAATTTATTTATTGTAAAATTTATGTAGAGTCGTTTTCGTGAAAAAATCACCTCTCAAGGGCGCTTTATTCGTTATTATTTACCTTTAAATCGATAAACGTCGATAATTATTTTTTACGTTAGTATGATTATACATATTTTTAAAATATTTTTTTAATTTAAAATGGTAAATCCCATAGGAATATGCTTCCAGGAAACAAATTCCTAAGAGAAGAAAAATTAAAAAAAGTGAATACTGAGAGAACAGAGTGAATTCAAGGAAATTGAATAAATGGTGCTTTGAATAGAGTGGTTACAAATAAAAATGTATCCATAGAAGCAAAACATGGAGCTGGCACAGGAAAGATGAAAGCAATGTAAATGCCGATGAAATACGTTCCCTCAGACGAATGAGTAGAAATTCGACGCACGACAGAATTAAAAATGAAGATATTAGAAATGATTCTATGGCTGAACTAGGACAGCACATTTTTCCTCTCGCAGCATTCTTTTCTTTGTCGTAATAATATTTCAAAATAAAGCGTAGTTTTTCATTACTTTCTACAAGCGCAAACAACTTTTCCAACCACTGCACCAATTTTTTGTACACGCAAAGTAACGCTCAAAGTATCACTTTTCCAGCAAGCGTTTAGTGGTATCGTTGCAGTATATGCATCCTGATTTATTTGCAATTGATGCCATCTATCGGGTAAAACGTCACGAGCATTTTCCAGACCCAATATTAACAAATCAAGAACATTACTTATTTTATGTATTAATTGTTAAATCAGAGATTTTTTGAGTCTACTTAGTTGTATTTTATTGTTTAAAAAAAAAAACATAAAAAATAATCTTGTGACAATTTTTTCACTAGTTAGGGCATTTTCAAAGTTTGTGGACTCAAAAAATCTGTGTTTAATTTAACAATTAAAACATAAATTAAAATGGAGGAGAGTAAATTAATATAAGAGTTTCTGTTTAGTAAAAAGCTTCTTTACATCTCACCAATAGATGTCTCTAGTGAAGTTCTAGTGATTCAAGAACAAGGTTTCTAAATTGGTTCATATATATAGAACTTCCAAGAACATGAGTAGTGTGGTTGTCAATAATGGGTAGAATTGGTGAATGTTACACGTGTGTAAAGTGATCACTTAAACCAGCCTATGACGGTCGTCAGCCCTGTGAATGCCCAGACTTCCATATTTTTCTTCATCTTTGATGAGATGTTAAAAAATAAGAATAATGAAGTTTGAAAATACGCAAGGCTCATCCTCTATCATGGGATGGTTAAAGTTATTATTTTATAGGTGGTGAAACATTCATTCACTATTCTGTCTGTGATTGAACATCCGTTTTACCTGATTTTTAAGACTTGTATATATTCATCGTAAAAGCCAACTATTCACGCGCGAGTTCGAAGTACGGTCTCTCGAAAATGTTGGGTTGTAAATACAGAAAATTGAAAAATGTTTTCAGGCTTTTCTCAGTACGTAAAGTAATTTGAAAGAATCTCTTATACACTGATAAAAGTCTCGAATCTATTTGCAAAGTAATATTTTAAACAGATACGTACGTGTTTTGGTTTCTAGTATTTGACTTTCTTGTTGATTTATTTTGTTTATGATTGAATAATTTTTTAACATTTTTTTGTTACTTGCCACTGTCGAAGATGCCTTGAGATCAGTTTAAAGAATAAATGAAAAATACATGTCTGCTAGCCGGAACTAAACACATACAAATAAATAAATAAATTGATCAACAATCTATGTAGTGTACAAAGATAAATATATGATTAGAAGTTTTTTTAACTGTCCGTATTTTTGTATTAAAAAAACAAAATACGTTAAATCAACAGAGAAGCATGCATTGCATTCGAAATATTGAATATTTTTTATGCACTTGACTATGTTAACGTACATATAATAAATCATCGAAACACGTTTTTAGGGAAACAAATAAAAAATACAATTATTCACGTTTGTCCTTACTATTCCTTAACCCATTTCTCTGATTTTACACCAAAATAATATTATTATATTTCCTCACATTTGTGTATAAAAAGGTGTTAAATATAATTATATTCAATGCGATAAAAAAAAGTTGTAAAAAAAATGTCATTGAAATATTTCCTCGTACAAACCTGCTGATTATTTATTTTTTCATTAAAATGAAGATTTTCTTTGAAAAATGTTGCATGTATCCTTCTTTAAAAAAATCTTGATATTAAAATATTTTTATTTTTTCTTCTGCCAACCTTTATCCGCATCCATTGTGACATAGGACATTCTTTTAATGCATTTTCATATTAATTTTTAGTAACAAGAAGGCAAAGTGATCAGCCTTACGCTTCATGTAACGGTCGAGAAAATGGTATATTTATTTAATTAACATAACAATAATTTACGTTAATATTGATCTCGCGTAGAGTTGTAACTTGAAGATATAAAAATAATTAAAAAAATTGGAAGGGGGATTTGTAAAATATAATTAACTAAAGTATAGTTAGTCTATAGCAAAGTACCTAGAAAATCTTCTTTATAATACTTATCATCTCTTTTTTTACGGATTATAATTTATATGTATCTTTTATTTGTATTTATCGCGTTCATCGGTTAAACAAGAAATATGTAGGACATCTTCAAATTAATAATTATTCAATCACATATATATTTACATGTAATTTATTATTAGATTAAAACCAATATTTTTAGCTCTTCCACTTTTTTATTTGACCAGCGACCGGGTTTCGTCGTTACCGACATCATCAGACTGGTGATGTCGGTAATCACCAGTCTGATGATGTCGGTAACGACGAAACCCGGTCGCTGGTCAAATAAAAAAGTGGAAAAGCTAAAAATATTGGTTTTAATCTAATAATAAATTAAAAATGCACGAAATCACGAAGTGTCAGTGGATAATATAAATCTATATTTACATGTGCTTGAATATTTGATAAATTTAAATCACTTATATGCTTTCCATTTAATATTTAAATTAGGTTACTGGAAAATAATAAAGGAATTTAAAAGAAGTATGAAATAACTTTAATTTACATGAAGCTTTTATGGTTACTAAAAATTATTCCATGTAATTACTGATCAATTAAAAAAGCCAAAAACTCTACCAAAGCCCTTTTTACAGCCAATTATCAGAATTTTTGTAGAGTAGATAGTTTTAGCATTTAAGTGTTAATTAGTAAAATGAACATAATTAGTAATTAACATAAAAGCTATTCATTTTGAAACTTGTCGAAAACTAAGTTATTTTTTAAAATACAAAATCAGAGAGTAACTGCCCTAAATATTGATTTTAAAAGTTGTTTGGTTAGTTACGCGAGCATTCTGTGTAAAATTGGTGAACATTGCTGGTTTTCCAAAGCTTTGTGCCTGTTTCTTCTCTGAGCTAATTATTATTTCATCGAAGGCTGCGAAAACCTCTGAACGGTACGTCGAGCCAGTAAAATACACTTTGTGATAAAATATGACTTTGTGATAAAATACGACAAGATTGCTTAGGTAAAGGGAAACAATAAAAACTTTGTAACATGGGTCCAGAATAGGAGGCAGAGGGGATAATGAAATATTTGGAGAGATGAGATGAAGTGAGTAGGTTGTAGTATAATGGCGGTGTAAGGATAACACAGTACCCAGGTGGAAGTAGGGATTTTAGAGACTAGGACAGTAGGAAGAAAACGAATGAGCAAAGCGCATTAAAGCTAGCTCAGGCTTCACAATACTTCCAAGCGGTTAAATAAACCAACTTTGTTTTCCCAGGAGTTGTTCAAAATAAGTAGAGACAAACTCAAATATATAAGAGTCCGCAAAAATCAAGAGTGACCAAATCCAATACCAATGACGTATTAAGTAATAAGATTTCTACTGAAACTAAAAAAAAATAATTTTACTGTGGCGTTGTTGTACGAGTATAATACATTTTTATAGATTTTAAATATATATATATATATATATATTATATATATATATATATATATATATATATATATATATATATATATATATATATATATATACATATATATATATATATATATATATATATATATATATATATATATATATATATATATATATATATATATATAAATATATATATATATATATATATATATATATATATATATATATATATATATATATATATATATATATATATACATTTGTGTGTGTATTTAAAATCTATCCGAATGTATTATACGTATATGAATAAATATTGGTAAAATGAATTTCCTTAATTATTTACATATATAATCATACGAATAACGAGAACTTCGAAAAAATCTTATAAATTCTATTTAAAAAATCAGCAAAACTTTTCGATTATTGTATTTTTCTTTTTACCCACGGAAATATTACAATTGCTTAGTAATGAAAGGAAACAAAAGTTAAACTTTTTATTTGACAAAATATTGTATGTATAAGCGTTTAAAGGAAATTCGTCAATTATGCATGAAAACAATTGTTAAACAAGCTAGAAGCGTTAAAAGTACAAAAAACAAACTTTTTGAAATTGAGAGAAAAACGATCAGACATTACCTCGTTCAAAGAAAATCATTTCGAAGTATTTACTTTAAACTGGCAATTATTTAAATAAAGCCCAGTTTTGATACGTTTCATTTAAAAACTCGTCAAATGTAAAACTGTTTAATATATTTTTAAGCATTTTAAGTTTCAGGTCGATGTTAATTTTTTTAATTATTTTCAAACGAGAAACACTTTTTGAATAATTTAGTAATTGGTTAAACAGTTTTTAACATTATGAATGGAATACAACGGCTGTCACGTAAGTGACCGTAGAGGAAATATGAGATCTTTTTAATAAATTTTTCATGTCATTTTTGCAGACTTCTTTTGTTGTATCACCAATTTTGTTTCGAATGTTGTAGTTACTTTGATATACACCTGTATTGATAAACACCTTTTACTTCAAATAATTCTTTACCTTCATAGGAAAAAATCGGGAGCGGTGAAATGAGGGGATCACCGCTTTTCGACATTATTCTCAATAAGATATATGGGCCAATGTAGCCGTCGCGCTGGTCCGAATGTCATACCATACAGTTATTCCGCAAGGGTGTAACGGTCTTTGATGTATCAATCGAGGGTTCTCAGTACCTCGACTGCGGATATTCTGTTTATTAATAAAGCCAGCCATGTATAAATCGACTTTGTCGCTCATAATGATTATTTGCCAAAAATAGTGCTCGTGTAAACCGAGCTATAAAACACGTGCAATCCAATCTCGCCACCATCCATACTCATTTTCCTACAGTCGTCGTGTAAAAAATGTAAATCATTTTGAAAAAATTATCACCGAACATCATGAAGACATTCCTAATTCTACAACATTTTGAGTGCCTCTAAATACTTGTTCACAAAATCTAGATTGTCTCCAATTACAGGAGTTATTTTCATATTATTTTTAACATCATTTTTAATACAATTACAATTACTTCCAAGAATTTGAGTAGTGTGGTTGTCAATGATGGGTAGAATTGGTGAATGTTACACGAGTGTAAAGTGATCACTTAAACCAGCCTATGACGGTCGTCAGCCCCGTAAATGCCCAGACTTCCATAGTCTTCTTCATCTTTGATGAGATGTTAAAAATAATATAAATGTATACGTTGTTTGAAAATTTCAGGAGTTACCACACTACTCAAAATCTTGGAAGTTCTATATATATGAACCAATTTAGAAACCTTGTTCTTGAATCACTAGAACTTCACTAGAGATATGTATTGGTGAGATGTATGTCTCAAAAAATAATTCCTAATTCTCATACATGAACTAGGATATTCAACAACCCTCTTCTTTACTGAATTAATCTTTACTTGTCTACGTAGGCTTAATTTTCTCCCAGTCTTCTTCCACTGTTCACAAATGTTCAAATTTATTTTATTAATTTTTCGTATGATTAATACTACAAAAATCTTAAATCATTTTAAAAAAAAATTATTTCAAAATGTTTTTTGCTGGATTAGATGCTCCACAATAAAGTTTTATCGACCACTCTCTACGACTGTCAAATGCCAACTGTCAAATGTCATCTAAAACAAAACAGCCACCAAATAAAATCGACCTAGAACACAATCGGACCCAGCATATTCAAATATTACGATTTTTTCAAAGTTATTATATTTATTTGTTAAAACGGGTATTTAGCAAGGGTGGGTCGTTTACATATTGGGCGGTGAGGGGCTGACACCTTGTAAAAGTCACACGCTTGATGACAGCTCTCGGGAGACATACGGAGTACATAACTCAACCAACTTGATTAATATTTATTGATATAGCTTAATTGATATCCTATAAAATTTTCTTAATTTTTTAAATTCATAATCCTCTAAAGTAATGTCTTTCATTTAACGATTATGACTATTCATGGATATTAAGAAAACCTGATTAAAATACAAAATAAAGTAGATATAATTTCACAGACGCTTAAAACGAACCTTCAAATATATTTTTAATTAAATTTTTGGTTACTTTTTCATGAAAGGGAGCTATTCGATAAGCTACCCTCTTTGTTAATTACGAGCTACCCGCGTATTGGATCAGATGAAATTTAAATTAAGTGAACTGATTGCGAAATCCTTTCTGTACCAATATATTTTTAATTTATTGACAATATAAACATTAATAGGACCCCCAAACCCCCTTTTAATATTTTTAATTATTAAAAAACCTATCGCTTTTCAAAAAAGCTTTGAAGTGAAATTTTCATCTTCATAATCACAATTTTAATAAATTATTTTAACACAAAAATATTTTCACGGTTATGAAAATTGTAACATATTTAATAATTTCCATTCATCCAAAAATTCACCATACATTCACATCACAGAGGATACATTCACACTCCCTACATTTTAAACCACGTTTGAACTTCATGCAATGGTCACAATCCTAGGTAGCTATATATCCGATATTGATAAAGTTTACTTTTTTTCCCACAATGTTATAGAAATCAAATTAGCAGTCTCATCCTTCTTAATAAAAATATTTTTTTAATTGAATTTGGCAATGAGATAAATCATTATTTCCAACACTGCCAATAGTAATTCAGTATGCTTTTAAACTATGTATATCTTTTACCAATTTTGAAGATTGATCGGTTATTCAAGGTATGTGTTGTATGTGCTAGTTACTTTTCTTAATTTATTCACATTTTTTTCTTAATCAAGTGTCATTTTATTCAGAAATAAGTGCTTTTAAATAAAAATTAAATAAGGCTTTTTTTGGTAAACAGTAGGATTTTTGTAAATAAATATTTTTGACATGTTCCTTTAATATACACAACAACTTCTATTCTATACTTTATGCAGGTTAGCCTAAACTAGAGCCTGTGCCAACTAATAGCTGTGACCTTTTTTACTTATCCCAGAATATTATCATGCTCAGCGATCGATATTTTTGACCATTTCAAAAATTTAAACCAATGCATTGGTTTAAAAATAAAGCGCTAAATTTTTCAAATAAAGACTAGAATACAACCAACTGTTTTATGCTAGAAAATAATAAATATACGGAAAAAGAGACGAAAGCAATGAAGGAGATAATAGTGTGCGCATGTGAGGAGATAACTGCACGGATAACTCCAAGGTAGACGACTCTCGAGCAGTCCACCAAAGAGATGGATTGACAGCTAGGAATCGACATCGCAAGAGGGTAATCCTTTTTTAAAACGGGCCACAAGGTCTACATCAAGTAAAAGAAGAAGAAAAATCTTAAAAAGGTCTACAATAAACAAATAAAAAACTCCTTATGTTACTGAACAAAGTATTACAAAGAAAAGACTACCTTGTATGTACGTGTATCGATATTTAAAGTAAAGGCAGTCGTAAAACTGGAAGCGAGATACAATTGTAAATTAATCCCGGCAAAATGTATATACATACGTATGTGTACAAATACATGTGTTTATATACACCTTTACTTGGTTACCGTAACCGAAAATCTCAACAGTAATTAATTAACTTTGGGATAAGTGCAATTGCTTGTATTCCAAAATGAACCTGTACTGTCTACTCATTTATATTGTTAGCTAAGAACATCACAAGCAACGTATTGTTAAAAAGGAATGGTGAATATTTTTAAATATAGGGTTATCCAATAAGAGGTTTCATTTTGATATTTGAAAAAAACTGGTATATTTTAAGACAAATTAATGAATATTTATTGCATTGTTAAGAGAAAAGTATGCGATTAACGATGGAAACGATATCAGCCAAATGTGAGTGTTTCGATTCTTCACAACACCAAGTTGTCCAAACAGCTCATATTTTTTAACAAGTTTTACTATTGCTGGCCGAGAAGGCGCTTCACGACGGCCAAAAAGTGCTTTAGTTTCGCAAACTGTGATTGCAAAGTTTTCACCATTTCTGTGGTTAATTTTAACAATTTCAATGCGTTGTTGAAGCGTGTATCGTTGCATTTTTATTAATCGCCTAGTTTTTACTTGTCAAATGTCAAAAGATGACAGCTTAAAAAGTGGCAGCTGCCTAAATAGCAGGCTATTCAAAATGAAACTTTTTATTGGGAAACCCTATATTTTTAATTATATTTCAACATAAATAAATAAAAAATTTAAAGTCTGGATATTCAAAGGGTTTACGCTTTGTTATAGACTGGTTTGTACGATCACTTTATACAAGTGTAATATTCTACCCATCATTAGCAACCAGACTACTGCAATTTTGGAAGTTGTATTTATCCTTCAATTGAAATCTACTTTCACATTCAATTTCTCAGCACCATCTTATGTTGAATTGGGTTTATTTTATTTTTTAGCAGAGACCTTAATAAAACGTATGAAATATTCTTACCGAATTATTTAACAAACAAAAAGGCGATTGACAATTGTTATTTTATTCAAATTATTTGTAAGTCTTAACAACCATGCAGTTGGAGTCTAAAAATTTTCAATCAAATTAATTTACTTTATTCAAATATTAAATTTTATTGATCATTTGTATAAGATTATAAACATACAACATATATAAAAATGATGTGAAATGGTTAACTATATATGTATTATGTTATAAGCTTTAAAAATACGAAAAAGATTCAGCCGTCGAAATATTCTCACAAATGTACTGCATTAATAATAATAATAAATCATACCCTTACCCTTTACCTCTTACCCTCTCTCTCTCTCTCTCTCACACACACACACACACACACAAACACTCACACACACACTAACACACACGTACCTTCCCTTTTCTTTTCTCTCTTAATATAGAACAGTATTCATAACAAACATATCGCTCACTCCTTTCAACAACGTCATACATCAAAAAACTTGATTTTCCATGAGATAGTCTTTAATGTTTAAAAATATAATAAAATGTTTTAAAAATAAATATCAAGCCACTTATTGAACTTTTTACTGTGCAACAGATCTTTTAAGGTAAAACCTGAATATTTTTTCTCCATTTGAAAAGTGTTAGTATGGTATATTTGAAAAAAATTGTTGTACATATGTATTAAATTATTACTCTTCAAAATGCAAAAAACAACACTTTCTGCCCTGTAGCGGGTAAATGTTAAGTTAAAAATATGCCGCTTTTGCTGGAAAATTGTACATTTTCTAGGCATTCTGAAAACAAGCACCACTGAAAAATGACGATTTTTGATATATGACGTTGTTGAAAGTGTTATCATTGTCGCTCTGTTTTTTTTTATGTTAAAGCTGTATAATTCCTAAACTAAATAGAAAAAAATAATTTAACGTCTGTGGGTAAAAATACAGCTTGGTGGTTGTAGAAAATTTGTGCCTTGATTGTATATGAAAAAGGTCTTCATCAAATTGTCAAAGCCAAGTGATTTTATTTTAAAATTCAAGAAATAACAAATGACTTGAAGTGTGATTGATAAAACTTTAACGGCGTCTTTCATTCAATAAGTAATGTCTACCATCCCCAAAGTTGTGAATCAGATCCTAGGTAGCTCATTTGTATTCAGGAAACGAATCTGTTTAGGTCTTTTATGGAAACGTCACGATCTGAGGTATCGATTCCGAATCCGGTAAAGTTGTTACGTTACTCGATAATTAATTTATGCAACCTCTCAAAACCAGTGAAGAAAATTGTTATTATTTTATTCTAAGCTCTACGCAGCCGTAATAAATAACAGGTAGGTTTCATTTATTGTTTCGGCTTTTACTTTGTGGTAAGACATGTTGAAATTATTAAAGAAAACACTTGTTTTTTTACCACTTGAGTTTATTTTATTACGACTAGTTTCAGAAGCTAAGCTTCCTTCTTCAGGTCTAAATGACAAATAAAACATAATAAATAATTAACTGTTCTATAAATAAGGAGAGGGGTAAGTTCTCTCCCCCTCACTTACCCCTCTCCTTATTTATAGAACAGTTGATTATTTATTATGTTTTAGTTTACATTTAGACCTGAAGATGGATGTGTAGCTTCTAAAACTAGTCGTCATAAAATAAACTCAATTGTTAAAAAAACGATTTGTGTTCTTCAATAATTTCAAGTATGTTTCATATAATTTTTTGACATTTCAACAAAGATGAATAAGAATATTGGAATCTGGGCATTTACGGGGCTTACGACTGACATAGGCTGATATAAATGTTCACTTTACACACGTGTAACATTCACTAATTCTCCACACTACTCAATTTCTTGGATGTACTACATATATATATTTATAATAATATAATAAAACTCTTATCCGTAAAAGAGTTTCTGCTCAATACAAAGTTTCTTTTCATCCCACCAATAGATGTCTCTAGTGAAGTTCTAGTGATTCAAGAACAATGTTTCAAAATTGGTTCATATATATGGAACTTCCAGGAATTTGAGTAGTGTGGTTGTCAATAATGGGTAGAATTGGTGAATGTTACACGGGTGTAAAATGATCACTTAAACCAGCCTATGACGGTTGTCAGCCCCGTAAATGCCCAAACTTCCGTATACTTCTTCATCTTCGATGAAATGTCAAAAGAAAAACAAAATAAGTATTTGTTTAAAATGTTTTAAAAAGTTTATTTCAAAACAGGTTGCGTTAACTTAATTTCAATGTTAATCGTTGAATTCTATATTGAGGGGGTGGTAGTAGAATTGTGAAAGAAGAATTCACGGAATGCGCTTCACAACACTAACACAGCACATGCGATATACGGTGAATAAATTCCTTCCTAAATTCTTGTCATTTCATAGAACACGGAATCTGATTCTGTCGCTTTGTATCGTTGTTTGTACGTCGGTATCTTTTGCTCCAATCCTGTGGCGTTAGATATGACAAGTCATAACCACTGTACATACTCAGACTTCCATATTTTTCTTCATCTTTGTTGAGATGTAAAAAATGTCATAATGATATTTGGGTATTTAGACATATGGTTTGGCGCCATTATTATAAAATATCGTCAAAGGACGAGAAATTGAATTGAAGATAAAAATCTATTTAGGTGTTGGTATTATAATTTTCTGCCATTTTTATTTATTTTTATTTTTTATAAATTATACACTTGTGAAATACCACTTGCTGAGTTTTATTTCATTACAAACGACTGGTTCCGAAAACTGTTAATGTTTTCATCAACAGATAATTCCATAAGTCAATCTTTGTTACAATGATTAAAGAAAACACTTGTTTTTTACCACTTGAGTTTTATTATAGACTACATGTTTTAGAAGTTAAATTTCCATCATTCAGGTCTGTATAGTAACTAAAATATAAAATATAAAATTGTTCTATAAATAAGGAGAGGGGAAAGTTAGGGGGAGGGGGTTAGTCAAGGGCGGAGTTTTAAAACAAAGGAAAAATGGAAAGCAAAGGTGAAGAATTTTGAAACAATGTATTATTTAATAAATTATTATTAGAATTGAGGTTTTTTTGTATTTCTTAATTTTCAAGATAATTCATAATTTGGCCTTTATATGGAAAAAGGTGTAATAATTTTAATTTATGAGAGTGATTTGATGAAATGAAGAACCTTTTGATGGACACATCTGTAGTTTTCGGAACTAGTCATTTATAATAAAATAAAACTCAATGTTCTAAATGTCTTATAAATTATCGTTCATCTTTATAACACAGGTTATTTAACTAGCATTTTTTTATTAATAAGTGGTGGCCTTTAATTGATAGTTAATGTCTTCTTTAAATAAGGATATGAGTTCCTTTTCAAAAACGATACGAGTAACTTGCGATAGAAACTTTTACAATAAACAAAAAGCTTCCATTAAAGAGAAAAATAATAGAAGTAAAGTAAACTAGAATAATTATTACTTCTTGGCTAAAGTTTTCCTAATTTATACAGTATAAATATTTATAACATAACCGTAGGAATTATAATGGTAATGGCGGGGGTGTTTTCCAATTTTCATTAAGGCATTTCTTTAGCACCGCTTCATTTAACGCCTATTTAAATTATGTGCCTGCATTTATTTTTATAATATAACTTAATACCCTAAAACCAATAAAAAATATATTTTGGATACTAAATCTTAATTTCGTTTTTCAGGAATTTGATGATTTACGTGATCTCTTTTTTCAGAAAATAACTAATTTCCTTTATGCAAAAAAATTTGGAGGCTTTATCTCTCTTACTAGAAAACTATTATTTTTGTACTTAATTTGGATATTTATGTTTTTTTAATCAAAATAATATCAGATGCATCTTACTGATGAATAAATATAAAAAAAATATTTGTACTTAATGAGTAAACAATGTCAAAATCGATAAAACCTTTGGTAAGTAACTAAGCTAAAAAAATGTTCCGAGATTTAAGAATATCTTAATTTCGTGGATTGAACTAATTTGAATCACAATTTATCTATGAAGGATAAACCATATGTTTACAAGGTAACGATCTCTTTAAATGAATGGTACATCTTCCTTAAAAAAATACAATTAGAAAATCTGAAATATTATTCAAGTGAGACTTGAAGAATAACCATATGTTAAAAGGTAACGATCTCTTTAAATGAATGGTACCTCTTCCTTAAAAAATTACAATTAGAAAATCTGAAATATTATTCAAGTGAGACTTGAAGAATAACTATATGTTAAAAGGTAACGATCTCTTTAAATGAATGGTACCTCTTCCTTAAAAAATTACAATTAGAAAATCTGAAATATTATTCAAGTGAGACTTGAAGAATAACCATATGTTAAAAGGTAACGATCTCTTTAAATGAATGGTACATCTTCCTTAAAAAATTACAATTAGAAAATCTGAAATATTATTCAAGTGAAACATGGAGGATAACCATATGTTAAAATGTAATTATCTTTTTAAATGAATACATCTTCCTTCAAAAACACAAAGGAAGATCTGATCTGAAACATGAAGGATAACCATATGTTAAAAAGTAACAATCTTTTAAAATGAATGATACATCTTCCTTAAAATATTACAGATCTGAGATATTTTTCAAGTGAAACTTCTAAGACGGGGATTCGACAATCGATAATTTGACGAGAATTAGGAGTGAAAAAGATAAAACGTATAAGATAAGGAGAAAAAAAGTGCTAATCATTTATGTATATATAGTACGTATCCTTGTGAATTGTAGAGGGAAACTACGCCTACCATTATGTATGCCAAGTACGTCTTCCAAAGTTTAATAGTCCGTTGACACCCATGTCATCAGTATTGTAATTTAATTATATATATTTTTCTGTTTTTATATTCTCAATCGATTTTCCAACATCATGAGTGGCCCAGTCGCTATCTTGAGTGAAAATTTCCAAAATTGTATTTATTAAATACAGCTTTCATTTTTATTTTTTTCCCTTTAGAGGGTTCGTATATTATTGCTGGTCTTAATATAGTTTTCAAGATCTTTGTTAGCCAACTTTATTAATAGTAATTAACTTTATTATTTAAGTCAATCCAGAACATCACAATTTTTTTTAAAAATATTTTCTTTTCGTATGCAATATTTTCAACTTAAAATTCAATATTGTCAAATAAGTTTTTCAAGTTGCCTAGCCTTAATCTAGTTTTTCGTTAGTTGTCTATTGCGTTAGCTATCAACCTATATCACTACTATACAACTACTACTATTTAACAACTATTGGATTTCCTTTTTAAGCCTTAGTCGAAAAATATTAATATTTGAGAAAAAACAGTTAAACACTGTAAATGATTAAATTTATAAGTTTTGTTTCAGTCGTCACTTTGAGCTGAAAGTTTAAAATAGTCAAAAATAGACAGCGACTAACACAACACGATTTGAGTCACAAATATCACAATTTTCAACCGCTTATAACTTACTTTGATGAAAAATTAACATCGCTATATTTTATAAATGGCAATTTCAAATGTACTAAGTGACTGGCTTCACGGCTGGAACATTGAATACGAACACTGTTTACCATCGATGATAGATTATAGTTTTATAATGACAGCAAAAAACATGATTGTATCTTTTTGTACCTTTTTTAAACAGTTCTAAGAAATGCTATTGAAAAATAATGGCTTGAGAAACTAATGGCATCGACGAGAAAACATATAAGGGTAATGTCTCTTATTAAGTTCAATAAAGTTGCTAACTTTAAGTTGACGTATATTTTTCTGAATACTTGTATTTTGTATTTTCAATAAAAGTTTGATAAAATTTTAATTTGTTTTATTAAAAATATCAAATTTATTAAACGCAAATAATAATGAAAAATTATTCATAAGAGCCCAATAAAACTGATTTTGAATTAAATCATATGTTAAAATCGAAATATGAGATAAGGACTTCAAACGCATTTCACAGTGAAGTTATATTTAAATTTCAACTGTTTGAACTGAAATTGGAAAAGCAAAGCTCATATTTAAGAGGATTGTCTGCAGTAGGAGACAAATACGGAAAACAAATATGATAAATAAAACACAGTACCTACCAAGAAATTTACTAAATAATTATTCACTTAAATAATTTTGCAATCGACGGGAATCGAACTCTTTACATCAGATCATAAGATCACATTCTAAGATTCAAAAATTATATTTTTCTAGCCCTAACCTAATCCAATGGTGTATTGGGCTCAGAGTTGGATATTCGCAGTGTTAACTTGATCAGATTTTTTTTTATTAAGAAGTGAAATGTATTTGAAAGAATATATGTTGATGACATAAGGAAAGGAGCTCAGAGTAAAAAATATTACTGATAGAAAAGAAAGTATACAGATTATGTATTATAGATATCTGAGTTTTCTCCACTTTCTCCACAGGAGTGATTTAAAAAAAATTGACATTTCAACATAGATGAAGAAGAATATGATATATGTTTACACGCGCGAATTATTCACTATTCATTGCATACATGCATATAAAAGGTCTCTGCTAAATAAAAACTTCCTTAATCTAATATAGAAAGCTGGTGTAAACTCATATGTACTGTGTCATGAGATTAATTCCAAAAATGTGAATAGTTTGCTGGTTAATTATGGGTAGAAGGTGAATTGTGAATGTTGTACGTGTTAAATGATCACTTAACCTGCCTTTGACAGGTCAACAGCCATCTAAATACCTAGACTCCTGTCAAATATATATATATATATATATATAATAGGGAAATTTTACTTATCTGTGGGGTATATTCCGGGTCCACAAGTAAAGAAAACAAACCTGTTTATTCGAGATATTCCCATGGATTTTAAATAATTAAAAATAAATACCAACACATTTTCATTTGTGTATTTTATCATTGCTGTCAGCTGTGTTCTTTTCATTTTTCCACACTGTTTCCCAGTACATCCGTGGAAAACAAAACATATTTGTTTATGTCGCGCGGCGATACATTAAGCCTGTCAAAATATCATCTTCGGCATATACCAGGACAATAGCTAAAAAAGCAAACATATATTTTATTTAAATAAGCAAATATTTTAGTATCATTTGCAGTTTATCACAAATTTCACAAAAGTTGAGTACTTTAATTTGGTTTTCAGTTTTGGCAAACACTAATTTACGAAACGAATTATTTCAGTACACGTTTTATTTTCATAAAATATAATTTTTAATGTATTATATATATTGTATAAATTATTAACATTTATTATGACGCGTTTTTTAATGCATTCTAAATAATAAACCGGATTTTCACCGATAATAACAATACAGTAATAATAATATGCGATCCCTCAAAAGAATGTGCGACTAAACGATGTATGATAGATGTGCGAATAGTGAAATAAGGAAGGAACGCAACGCTGAGATAAGCATTATCGATAAAATTAAGAAAGGTGTGTTGAGATGGTTTGGACATGTGGAACGAATGAGTGAGGAAAGAACGGTAAAACAAATTTATGAGGCGAATGTTATTGGGAAAAGAAGCAGAGGAAGACCGAAAAAAACATGGCACGATCAGGTATGCCAAATACTTGAAAGTGGTCAGGTTTAGGAATCGTAACAATCGGCGGGTATGTATGAGGAGATGCATGAACGTGGAAGAGGCGAAGAATGTTTGCAAGGACAGAGTGGTGTGGCGCTCTATTCTTTATGCCTACCCCTGCGATGGTTAGTTAGTTAGTTAGTTAATAATATTTTTATATTGCGCCATTTTCGTAAAAAAGACAACCTCAAGGGCGCTTGAAGGATTATGATATGAAAATGATGAGATACATAAAAGGTATTGATACTATTGGCTTTTTCATTCCTTTGATTTCGGTTGATACGATAATTAAATTTCAGTTCATATTTGCACGAAACACGGGCATTTATAAGTTGAAAAAAAATCCATTAGACACTCTTCGTGTCCATGTCATCAGTCCCCTCCACTCTGGGGTCACGTGACCCCTCGTTCCACCGCGCTCGGACAGTGCGCCTCCCCGAACGGCTTTATATTGACTTGATTTGTACATAAATCACAGAAGCCATCCCGTCCCCCATAACGCACGACGGCAACACGACACGGATGGACAATGGCACGACAGATAAAATTATACAGCTTGAAACCGCACGGATAACAAAGCCATGCCATATTTTAACGCACAGATAGCATTTTTCGCCTGGTGTTATCTGCATAATATTATAATACTGCTCGATGCAGAGCGATACCTAGTATCGCACGAAATGAAAAATTATTAAATAAATATCATGTTTGTACTAGATGTCTACGTCAAGCCCAATACTATACTAAACAGTATAGGGGTTGGTCCTTTCCGTGAAACGGTATGGGGAAGGTGGCAAATATGACTTTGGCTGAGAGTGAAATTGGGAACAGCAAGGGGTGTGAATTTTTTTGATTTACTTAACGTGCGAGTGACTCTGAAATCTAGCTTCAGTTTTAAATACCTCTTATCATGGTTTAAAATTTTATAGCTTTTACTTACTCGTGACTAGATTTACTCATTATGTTTAAAGTTATTGTAATTTCATGTAATTCATGAGTGAAAATTCTAGGAAAAAACACTCTCTCGGGGGTGCTATATATGAAGTGTTGGCTACAAGGAACTACGGAATTTAGGTGCGTCATTTTTTAAGACATTGGTACTATTGCTAGTTTTGTCGTTATATTTTTGATTGCTGATTTCTATGTTTTCCAAGAATCTTCCCTTCGTGCTTTCTTCTTTAGGAGACCCGCACGTCCTCGGCCACCGAATCGCTGTTACTCGTATGTTACTCTGCAAGTAAATACGTAAAGGCGTTGGTAGCCGTCTCTGGTAGTCATTCGAGAGACAACTATTTCGCTGAAAACAATAATAACTTCGCCCTTGTACATTTAACTTCTTTTTTTTTTAAATAGAGATGAAAATATCTGTAAGTTTAAAATTTAAACTAGTCGTATATATAAATAAAACTCATTAAGTGGTATATTCAAGTGTTTATTTTTTTTTAAATAATCAAGATATCATTCTACAAGGTTAATGCCAAATTAATTAATAATATGCATTTAACATATTAAATATTATTTTTAATAACCAGGTTGAAAATCACCCGAAAAAAATCGTTCTTACTTGAGGGGCATGTTATCTTTCTGTATCATAGATGAATTCTTTTATTTTTTGGTCTTCACCTAGATGTCTTTTGAGAATTATCCATGGGGATTTTCTAGTCTACAATATGTTCAGGTATTCTGCGCCCTGTGTGTCCATACAATCATGAATCAAATCTCAATTGCCATTCCTCTACCTTACTATTGATGTTTGTTACACCGAGGCTTCAGCAAATGCATGAAATCTTTACATTAATTCAAAGGGACACTTCAATTAATTTGATTTCAGAATTTCACATACGTTTTAGGAAAAAAATTTAAAGAAAATCAATAGGAGTTATTTAACAAATGAGATTAATGTAGGTTTTGTATTTTTGTTTAATTCTTTACAGAAACACTTAAAAGTACATAAATTCAGTGTAACTAGGTATTGCTTCAACATGTTTATGCTTTTAAACCTTTTTTTTCAAAAAGGGGTTATGACAATTACGTAACCCGTAACGGTCGTAAAAAGCCAACAAATATTAACGTCCGTCAACATAAGAAACGTAAGGTAAAATGGGTAACAACATCGGATATTACAGGAAACAACAATTTTATAGTAGTGGTACTAATACTCTACCACCGTTGAAAACTGTTCTAGGAGAAAAAATTAATAATATTTCTGCGAATGAAAGAAATAAAAATTTAGTATGGATAACTTTATTAATGAATTATGTGTTTGTTTACTCAATTACGATAAAAAAGGGATATTTAGTGTGAGAGACTGAGAGAGAGAGAGATTTTTCTTTTTATTCAATATTTACACTATTATAGATTGCTTCTACAATTGAAGATACTGAGATAAATATTTTGTCATTAAAATATGATATTTATGTCCGTGGTTTGATGTTTTCGAGATGTAGAGAGAGAAAAAAACTTTGTTGGGCTTGTTATTTATGTAAAGACCATATTTTAAGAGGCAAAGTTGGCCTAGCTATAATATTAACCTCTTTCCTTCATTCTTATTAATTATTTTTTTGATTTCGTTAATAGCTGTTCGAGTAGATGTTCTTATACCATAAGTGTGAGGGTTGTATGGAAAGGTATCAATCTTCCTTTTGTTGACTGCGCGTACTTTTGCAAAAGCTTCTACTCTTGTGGCCATCTTGGCTTATGTGTTTAGCTAAGTTTAAACTACCAATTAACATCAAATTTAAATCTGTCTTTTTCACCATCGTATACAATGAACATCGTAAAACTGATAAGAAAATTCTTTGATACAAAATAGAAAGAAGATAATTTTTAAACGAGGTTTTTATTTAATGGTAAAATAAAAGCAAAAGCAACCCCAAACCATTAATTTTTAACTGATTTGAGATCTAATATACATGCCTACAGAAAAATATTAAAATCAGTCCTCAGAAAGTAATAAATCTAATGAAAAATGTTTAAAACATAAATTTACTATTTTCGGACGACCTTTCTGTATTATGAAAATTTATTATTAACTAGTTTTTGTATTTGACAATTACAAAAGTACCATCTTGAATGTAATTAGTGTAGAGATTTATATAGTTTGCCTATAGTACATACTCTTATTTGCATTCACCACACTAAATTTAATTACAATGATTAAAGAAAACACTTCGTTTTTTACCACTTGAGTTTTATTATAGACTACATGTTTCAGAAGTTAAACTTCCATCGGTCTTGTTAGTAATTATTTTTTGGAATTTGCAAATCACATAATAGATACTGATCACTCATTTCACTCTCATAAATTTAAATTATTACACCTTGTTCCATATAAAGGCCAAATTATGAATTATCTTGAAAATTTAGAAATCCAAAAAAACCTGAATTCTAATAATAATTTATTAAATAATATATTGTTTCAAAATTCTTCACCATTGCTTTCCATTTTTCCTTTGTTTTCAAACTCCGTCCCTTGACTAACCCCTTCCCTTTACTTTCCCCTCTCCTTATTTATAGAACAATTTTATATTTTATATTTTAGTTATTATATAGACCTGAATGATGGAAGTTTAACTTCTGAAACATGTAGTCTATAATAAAACTCAAGTGGTAAAAAACGAAGTGTTTTCTTCAATCATTGTCTTACCACAAAGTTAATGCCGAAACAATAAACTAAATTTAATTACATTAACAAAAATATGAATATTGAAATCATAATGTGGGTATTACTAAATACATTTTTAAACATTATTAAATATGGTAATTAAAGTTTTTTTTTTATAATCATTAATCATTTTCTAGACATTTCTAAATTTATACTTAAACAAACATATTTCTTGGGGAACACTTTCCGGAACGGCTCATCTCTGTTAGGGGTGATCTTCACTAGCCAGCACGATCGCCGGATTTAGCCCCCTGTGACTGTTTACTGTGGGTCTACCTTAAAACATTGGGTAACACGAAACGTCTAAATACCTATATTTAAGGATAATATTCGTGCTATTATTGCTGGCAATAACACAGATATGCTGGAAAAACTTGACAGAAATGTCGAAATCGGAGTAACTCAGCGTATCGAAGACGACAATGGAAGCCTTCGAAGTGTCGTTTTTAAAATCCAATGTAATAAAACCTAAAATGTGCCGCTGTATACAGAAAAAAATTAAATCCATATCTACTGACAATATTTTTTGTGTTATGATTTTTAGTGACCACGCCCACCCTGTATTTAAGATGAATACACATATACATAATTATGTGACCAATAATAATATACCATATAATTTGAGGGTATTATTTTGTTTATAAACAAGATAATAATATTTGCCATTTTATATATTCTTGGAAATGCGCGAAAATATCTTACTTGAATTCTTACAAAACATGAGAGACTTCGAGTGAAAGACAGAGAGAAGGCATCTCATAGGTATATACAACAATAAAAACTGCACAGAAAATATCTTATTCTATCGCTTTGTGTTGTTATGTATACATACGTCGCTCTCTTTCGCTTCATTCTCGTGACGTCGGAATGTATATTTCTCTTTCTCCATCTCTTTACATCCATATCTTTCTTATCTCTCGTGTAACGAGAGTGCCTTATTAACGTTACATGTCCTTGAAATTTCACTCGTCCTCGTTTTTTAAAATTCTCGTCCGATTATGAAAAGGTCTCCTAAGATGTTTCACTTTTAAAAATGCATGGTATTTCTCGGTTGTCTTTTAGCTACATAATACGTGTATTAATATTACCAACAACTTGCATGAAGGGTAATTGTTAAATACAAATTAAACTTTTAATCGTTTTTTGCGTTTTGAAAATAATTTATTATGCTTAAATCAATATGCAGTTTTAAGAATGAAGTATTTCTCAGATTCTTACCCTAATTGGTATCCAATGGTGCATATAGCACTGCATCGTGTTGCCGCAGATTTATCTTGACCAAGATGATCTACATAATACAGGAAAGGTATTATTATATCATCATATTAGTCCATGGTAATATTACATAAATATTTGAGTGTAAAATAACTAATCCCAGGACGACCACTACTGACAATCAGTCGGCAGCTCTCGTTTGAACTTTGGGACGCCAACCTTAGTGAAGATGCAAGGGAGCTGGCAGCTAACTGAAGACTCTGGAAACAGTATATGTTCCACAAAGGGAGCGGATATGGTTAAAGAATAACAAAATCACTAATATTTTTCTTAACCCTCCCCCACCTCTGGGAATCGAACCCGGGACCTTTAGTTCGGTAGGTAAATACGCCATTATACCACGGAGACAAACAAGTATGAAATCTACTTCCTTTCAAAGTTAAACACAAAATCTGTTTAATTTATAAAAACTAGTAACGAGTGCGACGTGATGTTACCGAATGTATCTAAGTATTCCATTCAAATTCAAAGGAAATAGAAGATTTACGGTGCGATATCATCTAGGAATTTCCATTACAACACGCTTGCACAAATCACATTTAAATAACCTTACGCGATATCACCGTCACGCGTTTAGTAAGCAGATTTATATCTTTTGAAACGTTTTCGATTCATTTCGTTTACAATAAACGTTATGTCATTAATAAAATATTCTAAAAGAGCCGAATGTGAAGATTTTTATTTTCTTAGAATATTTTAACTATGCGAGAGAAAACGAAGTATACAAGTATTTTGTATATTAAAGTATTGTTGAGTTTATGGTATGGTAATATAATATCCTCGTAATCATTCATCATTCACTCTGTGTAAAAGTATTAAGTTTGAAAGTGAACGATGAATGATAAGGAGAATGTAATAAACGAAATATTTTCAAATACATAATTAGTACACATAACATAAATAAAAAACACTCTCCTTATCATTCACCGTTTGCTTTGTATAATACCATTTTAACAGGTATTGTGCAAAGTGAACGATGAATGATAAGAAGAGTGTTATATTACCACGCCACAAAGTTAATAATGCTTTTAATATACAATATACACATAAAAAGCTTACTCAAATCAATCATGGATGCTACCGAGAACTCACACGTGAAAGAACGTATAAAATAAGTTAAATAAATGGCGAATGTCACACGTATTATTATTTTTTTTTTTTTTGACATTTATCAAAGATGGAAGAAAGAAGAATATTGAAGTCTGGGCATTTGCGGGGCTGACGACCGTCATAGGCTGGTTTAAGTGATCACTTTACACACGTGTAACATTCACCAATTCTACCCAAATCTGACAACCACACTACTCAAATTCTTGGAAGTTCTATATATTTCAATCAATTTAAAAACCTTGTTCTTGAATCACTAGAACTTCACAAGAGAGATCTATTGGTGAGATAATAATATGAAAATAACTCCTGTAATTGGAGATAATCCAGATTCTGTGAACAAGTATTTGAACACACTCAAAATGTTGTTAATATCACACGTGTTTTAAGTGATCACCTAAACCCAATGGTGTACACATGGAATCAATAATGATAGGTAGTAGAAGTAAGTTGTAATAGAAGGTACTACTTATTAGGGTAGGCAGTAGAGGTAGGTTGTAAGGTAAGCTAGGTACTACGTAAGGCAGGGTAGGTAATGATTGCGTTTTATATAAATCACGCGGATAAGTTAGGATAGGCACTGATTTTTTGCCTAAACCAGGCAATGAAAGAATCATCTAATGCAAAATTTACGTTAAAATCTCTCGAAAGATCACGGATATTTTATGATAGCCACAAACGTTAAAATCATGAATAATCATAAAACACATATTACTTAAACAATGTGTGGTATCTCAGTTGTTCATATCTAGCGTCTGACGTGTACAACAAATATATAGATAAAAGTCATCATATATATTTGTTTAAAGATACAAAATATAAAGGATTGAAAAAAAAAACTATGAAAAATAAATAATAAAAAAATGAGAATATTTTTCTCAGGACTTTTATATAAAACATCTCATTACAAATTCTGGAATTTTATGTTTCAAAAGAAATACATGTTTTTAAAAAACACTTTTTGTTTTATCTGAATACCGAGCAATTTTTATCAATTACGAATATATTTTTTGTTGGAGAAATTAGCTGGTCTTGCGAATCCACTATATTCCCCTTCCTACCAGTTCCACCCTAATCGACATAAAAGTGATATTATGTGCAATGTACGATTCTAATAGCTATCCGGTTTCTGGTGGAAAAATGTATAAGCTTTTCTTTTTTCCTGCGATAGATAAGGTTCCTAAATAATTACAGACAAAGCACATTTTCTTATTACTGTACACATTTTCGTTACCGGAATTCTGGAGTATACTCGGTTGAAATGATAATGTGTTGCGAAAATCTAAGGCTTGAATTAAGAAATCTCTACGAGAGTGTAAAATGTGTGGGGTTAAAAATACAGGATGATTTTAAGGATAAAATAAAAAAGACTATGCTCATTAAACTAAACTGCCAAAAAAAAAATATGCCTATTATAATCGAAACGCACTTGCTGTTATAACGTTACTTCTTGATATTTTCCTTCTTAAACCTTTCTTCCCACCTGTGTTTATCATTTGAATATAATATATCCATGAACTTTAAGCGTTTTCTTCAATGATTTTTTTAAACCTTTATATGTTGTAAACCTTTAATATATAAATGTTTTGTTGTAAATACCTTATTGTAATGAGTCGTTATCCTTCAAGTTACAGAATTGTGATACTTGGGTTGAAAGTTGTTGATATTTTTACAAATTCTGGCGTTGGGCTAAAATAATTTTTCATCCAATATACATTTAAATTATCACCAAAAAATTTTGCTGCGAATTTAAGTAGATTTTATCTTGATTTAATGTATAAATTATGAAGAATAAAGCTTATTTTTCACCTTTTGGATGATTTTTCTTATATCATACAACACAATTGAATGCAACAGAATACAATATGGTGCAATATAATATAACATTTTCTCAAAGATTTTTGTGTGTATTATTAGTAGATATTGTCTTATTATTTTTACATTTCTAAAACATAGTTTGAATATTAAAATAAATGTATGATTATGCTTTAATACGTAAATGAATATTTTCTATTGCTTTTTTATTGACAACATTTTGAGTGTGTCCAAATACTTGTTCACAAAATCTGGATTATCTCCAATTACAGGAGTTATTTTCATATTATTTTTTGAAATCTCATCAAAGATGAAGAAGAATATGGAAGTCTGGGCATTTTGTTGTAAATAAATTATCTGGTCAAATTATTAGCTTAATAATAAAAATGAAAATGATATTTTCTGGCGTTTCTCATGTGTGTGATTATAATCCAGGATTCGGATCTCACATACAAATATAAGAGTTTCTGCTTAATAAAAAGCTTCTTTACATCTCACCAATAGATGTCTCTAGTGAAGTTCTAGTGATTCATGAACAAGGATTCTAAATTGGTTCATATATATAGAACTTCCAAGAATTTGAGTAGTGTGGTTGTCAATAATGGGTAGAATTGGTGAATGTTACACGTGTGTAAAGTGATCACTTAAACCAGCCTATGACGGTCGTAAGCCCCGTAAATGCCCAGACTTCCATATGCTTTTTTATTGCTTTTCATTAATTTGGCCCTCAAAAAGACAAAGATTTAGGTGGATTTGATACCTAAAACATCACATGTTAGAAAAACTTTCTTAAAATTAAATTCATCAGTTTTTTTATCAATTATCAAAACAATATATTAGAGTGAAGAGTGAAAATGGAGTTGTGATCACCCTGTTGTCAATTTGGGTTAGTTTGAAGCCTAATGGATGAGAATTGTGTTGTAGAAAATGGTTGCGTGTCTTCAGAAACATCCGGCCGTCTGAGTTGAAAAACTAAATCTGTAATTTGTATGTCAAATTCACACTAGTGCTCGGCATGCGATATGCCAGTAAGAAGATGAAAAAGTTAATTACAACACAACACCTTTTCTCTGCTCCTAAAAATACGGTTAACCTTTAAAGAACGAATGTTCAACTCATTCCGCGCGGGTCGATGGTCCATTAGAATACCAAATTTTGAGGAAAATAAAATTACGTTCTCTATGACGAAATTGTGAACACATTAGTAGTATATTTTTCAGTAAAGATAGAAGGATCTAGTTGTCACATGCGCGGTGAATGATTCTACCCAGAAAAACCTCGAGTCATTGCTTTTGTGGGCATCGCTACATCTTGTTTTTTACAAATTTTCCTTCAAGTATACTGACTATCCCAAATATTTCTACCCGACTATTAAGGTTGAGATCTTGAACGATCAAATTAGAACGCAACCGGCATGCTAGGGGCTTTCCGTTTTTCCACTCTCGAGTTTTTTAAAATATAAATTGATTTTTTACCTTTTTACAAATAAATATACATACATATATTTCGGGTTTAAAAAAACACGTTGCGATCTATCGATTTAATTACACTTATTTTTACCAATCACTTTAAATATATATTTCAAAATATTTATTTGAGTATATTGCATACATAAGTCACATATAATATTCTCGATGAGTAATTTCCATTACTCATTTATATTTTAATATTTTCTTACCAACGATAAGAATACCAAATTTTCGTTATTTTGAAAAGAATATCGGTTATATTTTTACATCGAGAGAAACAAAATATTAATAAAAATAAGTAAAAAAACACGCACTTACTCGTATGTGCGTTACTAAGTATTTGTCGGTAGACGCAGGAAATGAGACTAGAATAGTTAATTTTATCCGCTGAGCTCAGATCTCTTACAAACAGCGGGGATATTATAATTTCGGTAACATGTACTTCGCCAGACTTAAAACATAATTCTCATAATCAGGGATATATAATATGCATGCGTTATATCCAGTATGGTTGTGCGTACAACGTGGTGGGCGAGAGTTTAAGCGCCAGCCGTAGTTGTTGATCCGTTTAAATGTGAGAGAAACTCCAGCCAGCTAACGTAATATGTGTTATTTGTAACGAGTAAACAATGGAAATGAGGGTAATAGGTTGAATCTCTAAGGGTAATCACACACTGCAGAGAATAAACCCTCAGAGGACCTGGATTACTTTCGGAATATTAAAGAATCACAATAACAACGGGCACTTAACACTAGTCGGGAGGTTTTGTTACGTATTATTATTTGTGGCCATGCAATGTGACTACCCATTGTGATTTAAAATTATTATTTTATAAAATAATTTTACCTTGTTATCACCAATTTTTTTATTAATACAATTCAACCTACCGGTTTCAACAAGAACCTTGTCATCATCAGGGTTTATTTTAATTAAAAAACATTAAAAATATTAAAATACTCTCACCAAAAACATCCACGCACTCCGTAAAAATCCTATATACGGAGTGTGTGGATGTTTTTGGTGAGAGTATTATAATATTTTTAATGTTTTTTAATTAAAATAAACCCTAATGATGACAAGGTTCTTGTTGAAACCAGTAGGTTAAATTGTATTAATAAAAAAAAGTGGCGAAAACAAAGTTAATTTATTTAATTAAGCTTATAAAATGTGCCACAAAGTATCTGCTGAAAACATTCAAGAAGTAAAAATATTATTGCTAAGAATAAAGGTATTTTTTATTTTATGACGACTAGTTTTGGAAGCTTAGCTTTCATCTTCAGGTATAAATGTAAACTAAAGATGGAAGCATAGTTTCCGAAACTAGTTGTCATTAAATAAACTCAATTGGTAAAAAAACAAGTGTGTTCTTTAATAATATCATCATGTCTTACTACAAAGTAAATGCCGAAACAATAAATAAAATAGAATAAAAGTTATTTAAAATGGTGTCTTAGTGACCTTCTATTCTTCGGTGTATGGGAATACTGTATCAGATCAATGCGGTATAAACTAAAGCATTAAATTACATTTTTAATTTATGTTTTACTTGGTAAATACCCTACTTTTCTTAATATCTATTGTGACACGTGTTTCGACGCATTCCAGTTTTTATCAATGTTACATTACTACATTGGCCTCATTAATTTTATTTTACTGTTCTTTCTCGACTCATTCTTTCACATGCCCAAACCATCTAAATAAACCTTTTATATAAATATTTATCTCAAACCAAAATTTTATATCAACTTTTAATAAATCCACTAAACTAACATTGATAATCAACTTTTACGCATGTAAGCGATATAATTTTTTTTACATTTTTAAACATTTTCGTGCTGTGGAAGATAATTTACTTAATTTTTGGAAAATAATTTAATTATCAAATATTATTTATTGATTCGGCATTAACTTTGTGGAGTGACATGATTATTTTATTAAAATTAAACACTTGAAAAATCCACTTTATCGAGTTTTATTTTTATTTACAACTAGTTTCGAAAACGACAGTTGTTTTCATCTTCTTGTACAAATTAAAACAGTTTTAATTTGTACCAGAAGATGAAAACAATTGTCGTTTTCGAAACTAGTCGTAAATAAAAATAAAACTCGATAAAGTGAATTTTTCAAGTGTTTAATTTTAATTAAATAATTTACTTATTGACTAAATGCTATTTATTAAGATATCAGACTGCTTTGCTTAGTCGGTGGAGCAGCAGACGAAACGAAAATGTCTTAGACCATTTACGAAGCCAATGCTTTTTTTTTCTGGGACGCAATTATTTCTAGTTTTAATGTTTTTTTTTTTAATTTATTGTTTCGGCATTAACTTTGTGGTAAGACATGTTACAATGATTAAAGAAAACACTTCGTTTTTTACCACTTGAGTTTTATTATAGGCTTCATGTTTCAGAAATTAAACTTTCATCATTCAGGTCTGTATAATAACTAAAATATAAAATATAAAATTGTTCTATAAATAAGGAGAGGGGAAAGTAAGGGAAAGGGATTAGTCAAGGAACGGAGTTTAAAAACAAAGGAAAAATGGAAAGCAATGGCGAAGAATTTTGAAACAATATATTATTTAATAAATTATTATTAGAATTCAGGTTTTTTGTATTTCTAAATTTTCAAGATAATTCATAATTTGGCCTTTATATGGAACAAGGTGTAATAATTTTAATTTATGAGAGTGAAATGAGTGATTAGTATCTATTAAATGATTTGCAAATTCCGAAAAATAATTACTAACTATGATGTTCTTTAATTCTAATCTTTAAATTTCTCGCAGTTTGGCCAATATATTTTTTATCACAATCTCCACACGAAATTTCACAAACACCACTTTTTTGTAATAAATCAATTTTAGATTTTGAGTTATCGAGGATTTTATGTAAATTATTATTTGTATAATATGCAGGTTGGATATGGGAGGTTTTTTTATAGTAAGTATCCATAGATACGTTTTTAAATCGATAAAAACAAACAAAAATTACAACGCCTATGTTTAAAAACCGTTTTATGTAATCAAAAAAGTGCGTCAATAAGTCTTTTCAATATTTTGTGATTAGAATTCAAATATTCTTACTTTTATCAATGTTTACGTCAATCACAAACCCCTAGCCATTCAATTAGGTAGTTTAATTTTTATGTATATGAACCAAATATCGGAGCACTTACTAAATCAATTATGTTATGCCCTAATTTTGTCATTCAAAATTAAACCCATTCATTTTTCAAACTAATCGTCGAAAGTAGGCAATCCCTTTTCTTTTTAGGTAAAAATCGATCAGTGTTTTTTTTCTGTTTGTGAAATATTTTCAATGTCAAAATGAATACGTTTTTCTGACATACTATTTATTTTCAAAGACTAATATTGTTTGAATAGATTTGAATCATTTACTCATAACACTTCAATTTTCTAAAATAACACGATACTTTAGATATAAAAAATTAATAACTTATAAAATACCGCTTTTTACGTTTATTAATATAGACACGACTTGTTTTGAACTTTACGGATGTTTTTATCAAAACTTATTAAAGATTTTTTTTATTTATTAATTTTAACCCTTATATGCACCTCAATGGTGCATAGGGCACTGCATCATATAAACGCAGTGTTATCTTGATCATCAACCCATTAAAGAAATGTAACGGAAAAAGCCAAACAGATGACTGACCGACCAGAGCCTTGACATCGAAATTTCAGGAAAGGAATCCAGCAAAAAACTAGTTAGTCTTTCGTTCACTCACATAATTTTCACCGTATAATTTTCGGCACGTTTTTGCTGCGTTTTTACATTTTTGAGTAAAAAACAGCACATAGCGTATTTCTTAAGATATTTTACTCATTTTCAATATAACATTTTCCACGAGCAACAAGTTAAAATACTGTCTTAACAAAAACATGTATTAAAAAATTAATATTAAAACATGTTTATTCGAGAATATTGTGTGAGTATTGACCGATATATAAGGAAAAAAAAATTCTACGGGGACTTTTCATAAGACCTATATATACAACTGTAGTGTTGTTTTTACAAATAAAATAAATCATTGGATTCAAATTGTAATTTTAGTAAAAAAAATATTTACTATCTGGCATAAGAATCATGTAAATAATAATAATAAAACCGTTATCCTTACCCCAATGGTGCATAGGGCACTGCTTTATATAATCGTAGTGTTATGTTGATCGTTTACACATGAAGGAAAGGTGATCAGCCCCCCGCTTCAGGACCAGTCAAGGGTAATATTGAATAAATATTACAGTGAAAAAAAACACTTACATTTATTTGACCCTCCTGGGAATCGAACCCGGGACCTCCAGAACGGTAGCCGAGCGTGCTGACCATTACACTAGGCGGATACAAAAATATTAATTGAAAAATTACTTTTTAACACGTGTTCGTTCGAGACAATCGGGTGAGTTTCTTGATATATAAGGATCAACATTATTTAGCGACAAAAAAAACTACGGAGGCTTTTTATATGACCTTTTAATATACAACTGCAGTGTTGTTTTCACAAATAAAACCATATATTGAATATACATGTTTTAAAAAAATTACTTTTTAAAACACGCATATTCAATATATAAGGATAAAATAAATTTAAAAAATACTACAGGGACTTTTCATAAGACCTATTAATATACAACTGCAGTGAGGTTTTTACAAATAAAATAAATCATTTGATTCAAATTGTAATTTTAGTCAAAAATTAATTTATTCTCTAGTATTAGAATCATATGGCCCTCGCTAACCGTAGATTGGCAATAATATTAACTGCCTATTATTACGGGTAAAGTATCAAAACATATACTGGCGTACCCACTAGTGCAAATAGTTTAGCAGCGCTTAGCGTGAATTAGGTTCGCGTCGATAACTTCTGCTCGCGAGAAACAGTTACGATAATATTGGTGTTTAATATGAACCGATTACAGTCCTTGTAAATTAAATCAGACTTCCTGTACTTTAATGAACCCCATCCGACTTGAGTATTTTTACTTTTTTTGACATCTTGACAAAGATGAAGAAGAATAGGACTTACAACCTGTCATAGGCTGGTTAAGTGATCACGTAACACACTTGAAACATTACCCATTCTACCCATGATTGACAACCACACAACTCAATTTTTTAAAATGTCATAATTTATCATTTCATTTTTAAAAGCTTTGAAGTTTTCCAGTTACTTTTCTGAACACCGGTAACGAAACACGTATTACGAATACGGTTTCTTGATTATCAAAGATGAAGAAGAATATGGAAGTCTGGGCATTTACGGGGCTTACGACCGTCATAGGATGATTAAAGTGATTACTTTACACACATGTAACCATTCAACAATTCTATGCATGATTGACAACCACACTACTCAAATTCTTGGAAGTTTTATTTATGTGATTCAATTTTGAAAAAAAAATGCTTGAATCACTAGAATTTTACTAGAAACATCTATTGGTGAGATGGATAAGGTTTTTTTTATTGAGCTGAAACTGTTATATTTGTATGTGAGGTGCGAACCCTGGATTAAAATTACATACATGAGAACCGCAAGAAAATATCCTTTTTCTTCTTATTATTTGTGCTTTTAATTTGACCAGATAATTTACTAAAAAACCTTAATGCCCAGACTTCCGTATTCTTCATATATGTTGTGATATGTAAAAAAAATAATATGAAAAATAACTCCTATAATATACATACTGTACCGCACTCGTGATGGAAGTAAAACTAAGATAAAATATGGAATTCTGAGCTACGCGACCAGCTGCTGCGCTAGTAGCTAGACATCTTTCCACGTACATTTTTTTTTTAATATTTACGTATTGTTATTATTTATTTTTCCGAACATAAAAAAAAAATTATTTAAGTATAAGTATATATTTATATATTTATATATATATATATATATATATATATATATATATATATATATATATATATATATATATATATATATATATATATATATATATATATATATATATATATATATATATAAATATATATTATATACATATATATTCTTACCTTCCAATAACTATTTTTTCAGAACCTCATATTTACTACGAATATATATTTTTTTCAATACGAAAACAGTATTTTAAGCAAAGAAATTAATAACGTCAAGTATTACCAGTGTTTAAAGAAAACTACGTTGCGATTTATCGTATATTGGGCCTTAAGTGACAACATCATGCAAAGCAAGTTACTGAATTGTGTGAACGAATAATATACGTGACAATGGACTCTGGCGCAGTAGAAAATAATACCATTGTATTCCGTAAAATTTGCCGCGACTTTTCATAAATAGATTACGTATATTGGTTCCCACAAACGTTCGATAAACGATGGCCACAGAATACACAATATACGTGTTTACCTTTACACTCAAAGCCCTAACTCCTCCCTCAGTATAATAGTTTAGTTTATAAGCTTCTGTGTTAATTACACCCCATTATTAATTCAATAACCCGGTATAACAATGTCTGATTCAATAAAAATAATTGTGGTAGCACACAATTGAGTCCTGAATTTAACCCTTATGAATGGAAGTGAAGCATAGAATTGGGAAAAGAATGATGAAAGTTGACTTAATTCAACCAAAATGCGTTTTCCCAGACAAATATACATCATAATATTATATGACAGAATTTTAATTATCTTTTCAGCATTCACTTTGTGGTAAAACCTCATGAAATTGTAAATGAAAAACGCTTGTTTTTTTACGACATGACATATATTTGTTTAATTATAACGACTAGTTTTGGAAGCTATGCTTCCATCATCAAGTCTAAATATAATTAACATTTTGAGTGTGTCCAAATACTTGTTCACTAAATAAAAATGAAAATGAAATTTTCTGGGGTTTCTAAATTGGTTCATATATATAGAACTTCCAAGAATTTGAGTAGTGTGGTTGTCAATAATGGGTAGAATTGGTGAATGTTACACGTGTGTAAAGTGATCACTTAATATAACAGCCTATAACAGTCGTCAGCCCCGTAAATGCCCAGACTTCCATATTCTTCTTCATCTTTTATGAGATGTCAAAAAATAATATGAAAATAACTCCTGTAATTGGAGATAATCCAGATTTTGTGAACAAGTATTTGGACACACTCAAAATGTTGTAAAGGATAAAAGTAGACTAAATATAGCTAAAATGCATTCTCTCAGACAAATATACATCACAACGTTGTATGATAGATGTTCGAATGGTGATATGAGGAATGAATGCAAGCCTGAGAATAACATAGAACCAACCCTTAAATATAGAATTGAAGCATAGAGTTGGGAACAGAGGGATAAAAGTTGACTCAATGCAGTTGAAAAGCATTCTCTCAAGGCATTTTATAATAGTTGTTAGAATGGTGATATAAGGAGTGAATGCAAGGTTGGGATAAGGATTATCGTTAAAATAAATAAAATGTGTTGAGGAAAACTTGACACGATCAAGTATTTCAAATGCTTAAAAATTAAGGTCAGGAGTTCGTATAAGCATATGCATGAATGTGGAACAGCCAAAAATTGTTAGAAAAAACAGATTGGTGTGGCGTTCTATTCTCTCTGCATAGGTAGACTAATTAATACAATTTGTTTTTTTTTGGCACAACTATTAAATTGACTTTTTTTAAGAAAGCTTGTTTTGTCAGTTATTAGAAAAGGATGTACAGTGTTCAAAAATGCATACCTCATCTCCCGCTCCCTCATGTTCTAAAAGTAAGGGTCACGAAATTTTGCGCTCGGGACCGTTCAATGTAAATATCCACTCATCGTTTTATCGCACTGACGTCATCACGCCATGGGGCAAGCCGAGCTGTGAACCTCTAATTTTGAGCGATTTAGATTGCTGTCGAGGGTAAAGGGTTCTTCTTATAAGACTTATACTAGAGACAGTTTGTGCACTAAATAAAATGGTCATAAACAATCACAAGTATGATCACACCCATTTTACCCAATAAACACATTTTAAAGATGTCTAGTGATTAAAGTCGAGTTTTAGTACTAAATAAGACAAATACGTTTATGACACTGATCGCCCCCACAGTAACGAAGGCCAAGTAGTTAAAAGTATTCGTCAAAGAAGAAAAAATAGACCGTTTTTGCATTCACTTTTGACAATCGACTTGAAAATACGAGTTCTTTTCATTCTACAATTTGGACATCTCAACATACATGAAAAAGAATATGGAAGTATGGGCATATACAAAGCTTACAACCTGTCAAAGGCTGGTTAAGTGATCATTAAATACACATGTAACATTACCCATGATTGACAACCACACAACTCAAATTTTAAAAAAGTCATAATTTATCATTACATTTTTAAAAGCTTTAAAATTTTCCAGTAACTTTTGTGAACACCGGTAACGAAAAACCTATTATGAATACGGTTTTGCGTCTTCTGTAATATATATTTTGTAATTTTATAATTCATAAAGAGATACTTATTTCTTGATTATATTTACCTACTTAAAAATCACAGGAAAAATAAAAATGTCGTCGCTCAGAAATGTATGTGAAGTGAGTGTCTGAAGAATCTCTGTCTGGAGCTATATATCAAGTAGAGGAGAGCTATTTAAAGAAAGGAAAAAAAACTTATTTTCAAAGCAATTTTTTTTACTTTCAATACTTAATGCTGGTTCATTTTAAACAAAAACCATTGTTAAGCAGATAATGTTTTCCCCTTGAAGAAACCCCGATTTATTTAATGAAATATGAAATCTATCAACATATTTATGATTTAGAAACAATTGCGATCGAAGTCAGGTGTGTTGTGATGAATTTCTAAACATAAATTTCATCACTGACCTGTTACCTCTTTATAATCTGAGTATGTCGAGGTGTTGCTAGTAGATGAATTTCATTATATATGCATCAATCCAACCGGAAAGCCAACGCAATAACAGCGTAATGTAAGTAACGATAAGTGTTGTTTCAGTAGGTAAAAAAAAAAAAAAATTAATTACGCTTACTTCCTGGAAAAATGGGTCGATGACCACTTTTATAATGCAACCCTTTTAGACCACTTTAAGGGTCATTAGGAGTAGTAGTGCAAAATAACAGTTTAAGTTTTAATCGTACTATTTTTTGACATCTCATCAAAGATAAAGTAGAACATGGAAGTCTGGGCATTTACAGGGCTAACGACCGTCAAAGGATGGTTAAAATGATCACTTTACACACGTGTAACATTCACCAATTCTGCCCATTATTGACAACCACACTACTCAAATTCTTGGAAGTTCTATATATATGAACCAATTTAGAAACCTTGTTCTTGAATCACTAGAACTTCACTAGAGACATCTATTGGTGAGATGTAAAGAAGCTTTTTCCTAAGCAGAATTGAACTGTAATTGGAGATAGTCCAGATTTTGTGAACAAGTATTTGGACACACTCAAAATGTTGTGAATAATTTTAATCAAGTGTTTAATCTATTTAATATTTAAGATTTAATAAAATTACAAAGCGATAAACAACGTTTTGTAGTCTTAATGAATATCAATGATAAAATTTAATTAAATTTTGATTTTAGACGACGATTGGCAAAAAATTTGCAGCGTTTCAATGTTTACACTTAGAAAAATAAAAGGAATTTCTTTTCTATGTACATCTGCATTTACGTATGTCAATTTTTATGCATTTTCAGTTATGTGATTTATTTATCAAATACAAATTAAAGATAACTTTTAAATTTCGAAAAATAAGGAAAATCTCCATTTACGTAGTTTAATTATTTTGTGTTATTCAGAAATCAGAAATATGTTATTTTAAAATCTGTGATGAAAATATAAAATATTTTACAGTCCCAAATCTTATTTTATTTATTGTTTCGGCTTTTACTCTGTAGTAAGAAATGTTGAAATTATTAAAGAAAACACTTGTTTTTTTACCACTTGAGTTTATTTAGGACAACTAGTTTCGGAAGCTAAGCTTCCATCTTCAGGTCTAAATGTAAACTTAAAGTTTATATTTAGTCCTGAAGATGGAACTAATTGTCTTAAATAGTCCCAGAGTTTAATTAATGCATTTCCAATACCTTATTAAAAACAGGAATTGTTTGAATAAAATAATGTTTTATAGGTAATTAGAGTCAATAAATATCGGTGTAGCTCAATTTCAATCCGAACTCCGCAAGTAAAGAAAGCCCGCGAGGCTACTATGTACGTGCTTATATGTTTCTCAAACATGGTTCGGAAAGAGAAGCAAAGCACGAGACGGGCCACGGGAAACTCTACCACGAACCAGAAATATTATTAATTACATCCGGCAAGAATGCGATAATTGAATCCTCGCTAGTACATAATTCTCCTAAAGAATTCCCAATTATGTGCTCGAAGGTGGGGAAAGATTGTGGCGTGAAATTTAATTAGTAACATTATTGGAAACAGTTGCTTTCTTACCGTTAGTTTAGAAATTTCCATAATATGGAAATTGTTACGGACTAAGTTCTGATAAGATCTTAAATAAACTCGCATTCAAAGTGTTTTTGAGGAATGCTACCGAGTTTCCGTGTAAAAACTTCCTGAAATAATATAAGTTGATGAGGTAATCGCTGAAATTATTATATTCAGAATTTATCATAGCAAATTAGTATTCGAAAACTTTTAGAAACGTTCGCTTTTTAATATCAAAAAATTAGTTTTATATAATTTTTTTACAAGTTTCATACCTATAACGATTTTTATTGTTTTTGGCACATATTGATGATAAAATAAAACACAATTATCGAAAACAATCATAAATGATTATGGTACAAAATGATCGAAAAACGAATGTTTGGAAAAAGGAAAAAACCTAGGTGACGGATATAGCACACAGAATCGCGGAACAAAAGTGGAACTAGGCAGATTATATGGCACGTATGTCTTATAATAAATGGACAAAGATGCTTGACTGGAGGCCTAGAACAGGACATAGAAACATGGGTAGGCCCCTGACATGATGGGCCTTTGACGTTAAGAAAGTGGCATGCCTGCACTGGAAGAGTCACGTCCAGTAGAAAACTGTGGTAATTATGACTATATTACTCGCATAACTAACATAAAAAATGTATTCATTAATAACGCGAGCAATCTAAATATATGCGAGTACATTTTGTTTAGCAGTTCTAACATAGTGTATGAAGCTTAATTAAAAGTAATTTCTATGTTGCAAAATGAGTTGTATCTTCTTTAAATTAATAGATACGTATCGTAAGTCATTTAAAACATTAAAAAAATATTAGGTTAACATATTAGTTAAACTGTAAAAGATATCACAATCCTTTAAATCCGATTTTTATGTAAGATCAGTTATATGCTGTTACAAATAAAAATTTACAAAACCGTAAACTAACAAAATTAAATATTAAATATATAATTTGATACTTTAACTTAGGATACCAAATAAGTAAAAACATAATTATCTTAAATATTCATAAATGATTTTGGCTTTTTGATTGTGATTTTTTTTTAAATAATATGTAGAAGATGAGTATGTTTATATTTATATATGACCCCCGCTGAGAGTGTAACAGGCATTGATTGCTTAAAGCTCTTCTGAAAATACCTCTAATAATTCTATTCATTTCAGAAACGACAAACTGTCCAAATTTTAAACTCAACACAGGATTGTTGTCCTAATTGTATCATTCCTGCAGATGGCGAACGCTATTATTTATTTACGTTTTTGCAAAATGATAATTAATGCTCACTCCGGGTGATTTATCAAATTATTAATATGCTAATTTGCCACCGAAGCATTCCGAATCTCCCTTCACTTCACAATGATAAAGTTGCAAATCCAAAATAAGGATTTTTTTAAATTTACGGCTCTGTCGCTATAATTATCAAATATTTTGTTTGAATATTTGATTGAATTTTTTATTAATAATATTTTTAAATGTCTTAATCAAAATTTTATAATAAATTGTGTAATGAATGGAGAAAACAGAAAAAATATTTTCAGCCTAATGTAAAATTCAGGTATATCGTTATTGCTATGGTCAGTTTCATAGAAAACATATTATTTTATCTATTAACTTCTTAGGCAACTGACAATTAAGCGCTTTGACAATCGATACTTGGACGAGAGTGAAATTTTAAGGACGCGTCACGTTTATTAGGTATATTTCGTTACACGAGAGAGAAGAAAGATATAAAATAGAGAGAAGGTGAAAGATAGATATATGTACATTCCGACGCCAAGGGAATGGAACAAATGAGAGCGATGTATGCCTAACGATGCAAAACGATAGAACAAGATATGTTTTAATACAAATTTTGTATTTGTTATATTTCATATGAGATGATTTCTCTGTCATGCATAGCAATAAAAATTAATATAGTTTTTTTTATTGAAAGGAATAACCCGCAAAGCCTCAATTTTAGAGGCTTGTCTGCAGGTAGGATAGTAAGGATAGAAAAGGTAGATGTGAAAAATACAATACAAGTACCCAGACCAGTTAGAAATAAATATTTATTGAATTTATTTCGCAATTGGCGGGAATCCTCAACGCCAGTTTTGCAGTCGAGCGTCTACCCACTACGCCACAGCGCGCTGCAGCGCCTGCCCGAAATGAAAAGTATTTCCACACTTTGCAAACATTTGGCGTAAAGTGAAACAATGGTAATTATAAATTTACCAGGGACCCAGAGACATGCAATCAGTTTTTACAGCTTCGAAGCGCTTCGAAAATACGGCCATGTGGAGTACGAGTACTTGGCTAAAGAGACGCGAATTTCGGGGCGGAGCGGCTCGTGGCAATCTTACCTAGCCCATCTCTGATGCTATGGTCTATAGTCATTTGAAATGGAAAACTTCCCTCTCTTTGCAGGGCGGGCTCGGGGCTGTAGGCGCAATAAAAATAAATGGCAGACAGCTCGGGATAAAATGAAACATCGCGTCGACTGTTTGTATTTATGATTTGTCAAGGCAATTCTTATTCTCTGTAGTATTCAGCGGCCCGTTATTTTTTCTCATTGTCGACGGACACCGGGATATTGAACGTCAATACGGAGAATTTAATATTCGCAAATCCTGAACTTTTTCATCGTTCCGCGTGAGCCTCCAAAAATTGTGGATGAAATATAAATTTTATATTTTCGTAAGTTATCTTCATTTTGTTTTAAACTCTGTGACAAGAGAAAAAATACTTAGATAAGAATATCAGGTTGAACATTCGCCAATTTCAAATTTCCATTTCCTTGTTCCTTATTTCTGTCTCTTATTATTTAGATAAAATGAATTTTGTAGGGAACCTACATTTTTTCTTAAAATACTATTTTGATTATTTTTCACATTTTTTATGAATAGTTTTATAATTCTCGTAAGATTTGTTTATTATAATAAATATTAATATATTTTTAAATGTTTATATATATATAAATATATATATATATATATATATATATATATATATATATATATATATATATATATATATATATATATATATATATATATATATATATATATATATATATATATATATATATATATATATATATATATATATATATATATATATATATATATATTTATATATATATATATATATATATATATATATATATATATATATATATATATATATATATATATATATATATATATATATATATATATATATATATATATATATATATATATATATATATATATATATATATATATATATATATATATATATATTTATATATATATATATATATATATATATATATATATATATATGAAGACCATTTAAGTCATTAATAAAATAAATATTAATGCAGTTAGTCATTTTTAACAAGCCAATATATTATATTTCCAAGTTTTAAATCCCTAGCTAGTAGGACATAAAATAGTCAGTGATCACGTTTTTGTGAAAAATACACTTGATCATTTTCTCCTATATGACTACAATATAACCACATGCACCGAAAAGGACTCTTTTTGGACTTTGTCAGTAGAGAAGAGAAGAGAGTAAGAGAAGAGAGAGGTAGAGAAGAACGTACCAGTCAGTATGCTGACCATGTCCGTCTATGGTATGCGTAGCATTCTACAATGTCACCACATTTCGAATACGTCTAACCGGTTCAAAGTTCTGATATTGAAAGCCTTCGATGTAACTGTCAACACTTATAAAAGCACTTTTTCAACATAAATGTGTATCGCATCATTTTTTTGCATTTTCAGATATTCTATACATTCTTTTGTTTATACCATATATGCGTTGAGATTTACATACAAATACATATACATTCTCAAAACCAAAATATGAGAACATCGTGTTTACTTTGGCAAAATGAATATCCTTTTGATGTTCTAATACAACAAAGATACATGTTTTGAGGGTAACCCCAAGCGATTCTATTTCTATAAAGAGAAAAAAATCACCTTATTTTCTACAAAATGTAAAATACCCGTATTTTTTTCGATTTATCTACGATTTGTTAAAGGAATATTCTCTCGTCACCATACCTCGGAAAATTTAAAAAGAGATACATTAATTTTTTCCTCCTTGTCGTTCATTTTAATAAAAAAAATGTTGCATGTTTATTTTTTAGGGATGGAAAAATTGGTAAAGCTTTATCATAGATAGGAGAATGAATGTTGGGATCACTGAATGGCGCATTAAATCCGCGTGTTATTTTCCAATAAAAAAATATGTTCTAGTACCAATTGAATTAAAGCATAGAGCTGAAAATGAGGTATTATGTATATTGAATGCATTCGAAATGGATTCAAACGAATGTGCTACGAACAAATTAAGAAAAGTTTTTTTAGAGGTTTTGGAAACTTGAATGAAAACAAATGAGTGAGGAAAGAACGGTAAAATAAATATGAGACTAATTAAGTTCAACATAGAAGCGGAGAAAGACCGAGGAAAGGCTGGCTTGATAAAATGGACAGATGTCAGAAATGAGGAGATGTCAAGCGAATGGATAAAGAAAGAATAGTAAAACAAATTTATGAGCAAATGAGGTTGGTAATAGAAGCAGATGAATACCGAGGAAAACTTGGCATGATCATGTTTTCCAAATACTTAAAAGTGGTCAGGTCAGTAGTCGGAATGATCGGCGGGTATGTATAAGAAGATGCATTCATGTGGAAGATGTGAAGTATGTTAGCAAAGACAGAGTGGTGTGGCGTTCTATCCTCTCTTCTTATACCTAAAAAGAAGCGGCGTGATCGTTAGTAAGTTACTTAATTGTAATATAAGTAAAGATATGTATTTCATTACAAGAAATAGTTCTACACAATAAAGCCGATAAAACTATCAATATAATTTCTATTATCTTCTATTGGAACAGTGTAAGTGATAATAAATTTGACAAAACGCCCCAGAAATACGGAAGATATCGATCAAAATGTAATACAATAATATAATATAATAATATAAGGGTAATAAATGAAAGACGTAATCTAAACTATTATCTATATAATTTGTATTTGACGTTGTTATCTACGGACATAACTTATCGAGGTATTTATGGATATCAGCGTATATACACATACATAATGTACAGTAATAATATATGTCGGAAGTAATGGTTAGTTTTAGGGAAATAAGCAGGGAGACCATTATTAACATGTCGCTCACCCCTTTCAATAACGTCATAAATCAAAAAACTTGATTTTTCAGGAGAACGTTTTTAAAGTTTAAAAATGTAATACAATTTTTAAAAATAAATATCAAGCCACTTATTGAACTTTTTACTGTGCAACAGATCTTTTTAGGTAAAACCTGAAGGTTTTTTCTCTATTTGAAAAATATTAAGTACATTTAAAAAATTAATCAAACAAAACCTTTTCTTAAAAATGCAAAAACAACACTTTCTGCCCTGTGGCGGGTAAATATTAAGTTAAAAATATGCCGCTTTTGCTGGGATATAGTACATTTTTTGGGCATTCCGAAAACATGCACAACTGAAAATCGACGATTTTTAATTTATGACGTTCTTAAAAGGAGTGAGCGATATATAATATTTAAATAGACAAATGTGAATCGGATTAGCCAAATCAATTGTTTCCTTTCTTAAACTTAGGGTTGAATTTAATTTAATGTGTTGTTCACAAACATTTAAGTGGGAAAAAACTTAAGTGCTCTCAGACTGATTTTCAACTCTCACTTGACATCACTCATGCAGAGTTCAAGTTTCCAGACCTTTTTTCTAGACACTGACAAGTGCAATGAGGTCAAAAACAATAATGTACCGGAAGTATCTTCCTTCCTCAACTATCTTTTTTTCAAGCGGTGAAACATGTTGAAGCGTAACGTTATATTATATTCACCACTTTGAAATGAAAAATAAAATTAAAAAAACAATTGAAATATTTGAATTGAAATAATTTTCAAGACAATATGAAGTGTTTAATAAATAAAACCTATAAAGTGAACTTCCTGCCTAAACATGAGTACTCTCTATTAAAGGGATAACCTGTTTTTTAATAATACTGTACAATATTATATACGAATACGTACCAAATTAAAATATGTATTTAGTCGAAAATTATTTTTTGTTTTGGTGTGATATTCTGAGGACGGGTGTAGATTACTGGTTCAAAACAATGAACACGTCCTACACATTTCCACAGAAACGCCACCATCTTCTGTTTTCTCAAAAACGCACTTCTAAACCATATATTCTACCGTTATTCCTATTATCTGACTACAGTTTTGTACAAAAATTAAATTAATCAATTACCTTAACATATTCACTTAAATACTAAATTTGGATTACTTTTGGTTAAGTTTTAATATAAAAATAAAATACTTGATTGGTACTATTTTTTTAAATTTATCAATGTTACCATAAATTTCAAAACTCATGATGTTTTCATCATCAGATAAAAATATAAACTGTATTTTCAGTTTGCATTTTTACCTGTTGATGTGAACGTGTGTAGTTCTTGAAACTTGTCTCACTTGCATTAATAAACTTAGAAAAATGGCTTATACAATTGATTTATTTATATATTGAAATAAATATTTATTTGTCAATATACATTAAAATTATTGTAACGTTACAAGTTAATAATGCAATTCAATAATTTGATAATGCAGTTTTAATTTGTACCAGAAGATGAAAACATCTTTCGTTTTCGAAACTAGTCGTAAATAAAAATAAAACTCGATAAAGTGGTAAATTCAAGTGTTTAATTTTAATATAATGCAAATCTAAATGTTTTTCTTATGGATATAAATGATTAAGGGATTAATTAAGTCACTTAAAATTATAAATAAAACGATGACAAATGATTTTTCCATATGCCGGATTCATGAAAAGGATCAAATGTTGCACGATATTAATTAAAATAGATAAAAAAATAAATAAGGTTTTACTACCTTATTTATATTTCTACAATATAAAAGATAAACCTTTACTTATTGAAAAATTCTTATTTATTTCTGGTATTGATATTTATATTATGTGTATGCTGAAAATTACATTCATGCATTCTCACCAGATTTTTCTGTGCCTTGTGCGTTTTAAACAATATTCCTGTAATAAATCGTTTGAAAGTTACTTGAATCTCAAGAGTTGTACAATTATGGATGTTGAGGCTAAATGACACATTTTTTCTACATCCGCCTTTGAGTAAAGTAATCGAAAAGAAAAAAATCAATAAATAAAAATTGTCATATGTATTATAAAAATATGTTGAAATGTTGAAAACAAATTTTGGAGTATAAAAATTGGAAGATGAGAAATAAAGGGAAAACGGATAATTGAAATAAGGCAAAAAGGGAAAATCTTTCGTAATACTGTAACGAAAAGATGATTGGTTACTTCAAGTCGCGATTTTTCGTTTCAGTTTATCAGGTACATACATAAGTTGGTCCAGAAGTTTCAAGATTTTTTTTTCAATGTTGTATGTAAGCTGAAAGATTTTTGGAAAATTTGTTTCACTTTAGGCGAGATATTATCTAAATTAATAAGAATATTAGTTTGATGTGTTAAATATAATGAACATTATTTTATTTTATTTAAAACATATCTCATCCTTGTCTCATGTCTCTTCCTTTATATAGACCTCTCTTATATATAGTTGTGAAGAACTATAATTGGTACTCATGATTTTATTTTTTGTATTCTGTATGTATCATATATTGTAACTGCTGTTCTTCCTTCCAATAAAATTATAAAAAAAACACATTCGAACAATGATTGACAGTAAACAAGTATTAACAATTAAACATAACTCATAATTACTGTAAAGAGCAATTATATACGTAAATATTTTTTTATAAATTTCAAGATTTTTTTTATATCTTCCTTAAAAATACGACTTATGTTGACTATTAGCGACAGAAATATTTAAAACAAAAACTATTTGAATTACTTTTAAAATAACATTTAACTACCCGAAAAAATTTTAAGTTTCAGAGGAGACAGAACTTTCCCATACTACTAGGCAGTAGAAGAGATCGTCAATCAAGGTTTTCAGATTCACCCTTATATTTTTTTAAATCTACTAAAAAAAAACAACTCTAAAATAAAATTATGTAAAATCATAATTCAAACCTTTACCATTATTAAAATGTAATCATTGTTTTAATATTTTTCTTCAAACCCTTATTTGCACTTGAAGGTACATAGGGCACTCTATCGTATAAACGCAGATTTATCTTGATCGTTAATACATGAAGGAAGGTGATCTGCCCTCCAGGGTAAAATTGAATAAATATAATAATGAAAAATCACTATTTATTAGTATTTATTTGATTCCCTGTTGGATACTGAACCCGAGATCTCTGGTAAGGTAGCCAAGCTTGCTAACAATTACAAAATATTACAATACAATAATAATATTTAAATGCAGTTCTTTAAATTTTTCAACTTTTCAAATTTAAATTAATTTTTAATGGAAAAAAAAGTGAAAATATCAAGGTTTTCAACATTTTTTGTCTAGCCTCACACCAGTATGATTGTTTGATGTACTCGAATTTCCTTTCGGTAAGTGTAAACGAATTAACCCTTTAAAATCGTGAACGAATAACTCCCGCCTATAAAATACATTATCACGGACAAAAGACGGTGACACGTCTCAAATGCTTCCGAGATAAAACTTGGTCCTGCCATCTTGAGCACTCACAGACTTCCAAACACAAAAGTTTTAGCAAATCGGTTCGCATATTTGGTTAACTTGTTTGTCAGGTGATTGAAGAACCCCGTCGTAGGTAGAAATTTTTGTTCGTCGACAAGTTTAACACACTTACGAAGACGATTAAAAACTTTCTTATCTCCTTGAAAATTCAATTTACCGCTGAAATGATTTCTAATTTTGAAAATTTTTAAATATTATCTTATGAGTTTTTAATTAATGTTCTACTTAGTGAATACCACTATTTCTTAAAATCTACTATGACACGTGTTTCGATGATTCCGCATCATTTTCGAACACACACGTGTCACAGTAGATTTTAAGAAATAGCGGTATTCACTAAGTAAAACATTAATTAAAAATGGATAGATTTTACCACAAAGTGACTGTCGAATCAAGTAATGAAATTATAATGAGTTTTTAAATCAATTATAATCACAAAACTATTTTGTATTCAATGAAATCTTTTATTTTTGATACGGCTGTAAATATTGATTCATTTAGTGCATGATTACTAGAACTCCATAATATATACATTTTAAATATTAAAATCTAACAAATATTTATAGGGTCTACTAAGGTGTATATAGTATGTACTCGTATACCTTTATATTTTTAAACATAAAAATTAAAAATTGATTTTCACCTCGTTAGGTTATTAAACTACCGTAGTTTAAAAATTCCCCAGCAATGTGAAACAACTAACACGATTTTTTTTAAAGATTTACAGTACCTACACCTTAAATCAGTATACCTCCAATCGGTGTTTAGTTTTTATATCATAACCTTGTTAAAGTAAAATCACCTTTACATACTTAAAATTCAACATTTTACGCATGGTGGTTGTCAATCACACAACTAAAAATTTTGGAACTCATATTTCATTTATGATATAATTGACACGTCCTTTCAAGTATGAGTTCTTGGCAGCATCTATGGTTGATAAGAGTAAACTTTTTATTTTTATTTTATCGAAGACTCTCAGATTACGAGTAAATATATGCAAGATTCTTACCGAGTTAATTAACACACTGGAAAACGCCTGAAAACATGAGTTTAAATTTAATATGAAGCTTAATATTTGCAGAAATTATTTTTTTTACATGATTTCGGAGCAAAAATTTGTACACATCCAAAATGTTGTAAATACCATTTTTAAATTAAAGATAATTTCTGAGTAAAAAAATATTAAAAATAGATACAATTATTGATTCTACAGATAAAACAGAAACGTGTGAATGTTTCATTCTCATACAATGTAAAAATGTAATTAACGAATTTAAGTAACACACAATGTTGCTTGCTTTCCTCTTAGACGTAAATTGTCGTAATTAAAAATAGATTCGACAGTATGCCGCTTCTGTATGCCTCACATGCAGCTGTCCATAGTGCTCTTCATGTTGCATTCAGCTAACAAGAAAACTTTGTCGCCGGAAATGGTTAATGGACATTGAAGAGCTATCTCTAATAGAATATTTCATCCTTGAGACAAAAGAGGAGGGAGTCTGATAGTACTTAATACGTTAAAATAGGGGTTTTCAATAGCAATGATCCAATTTGAAATGGTTATAATGGCAAAAAAAATATATTATTTTCTAGCTTGTAAAATTGTTACGTTTTGGTGCGTTTTTATGATTTCATAAAGGTTAACACAGGATTGGTCACGTTTTGTTGTAACTTTAATAAAGATTTCCATAGAATACAGTAACCAGAACAGATTTCCATTTAAATATTTTTTTGTGCAATATTGGAAATGTAACTTTTTGGTGAGGACCTCCACATGTGTGTTCAGTAGGTTACGCCATTTAATCATGAAAAGATACACGCTTGAACAACGTTCAAAAATTATTAACTTGTTTTATCAACAACAAAAAATTAAGAATAATTCGTGGACATTATTCAGTTAATCAACTCACTATCGAAATGGTCCAGCTAATTATCGGCACAGATTTTATGATTTTTTCTTTAGGGTTATGTTAAGTCACAAGCGTATGCTAATAATCTAACAACAATATTAAACGTGCATTTGCGGAAAAACAGCCAAATCTATATGAAAAAGTGATGAAAAATTGAGTTGATAGAATGCAGTATGTCCAGAAAAGTTATGGTGCTCACATGAACCATGTTATTGCATAATATATCCTTTAAAGTTAACAAAAACAAAAAAGTACTTTCTCACTGAAAAATTAATGTATTTATAAGTTCTATCAATCTAATATACCATTTATGAAGGTTTCGTTCACTATGTCACGATAAAAAAGGATTCTTTGGCAGGGAAGAGAAATTCATACTTTTGTCATGAATGCAAACTTAAATATTTTACACGTGCTTTATCGAGGGCGGTATTAACGTTCACAACTAATAGCAACGAGAAAACTTGGCAGTTGGACCATATAAGATCTCCATGAAAAAAATAAAAAAAGCTATTACGTATTTGCTAGTCAGGAAACTGTATGCAGTAATAATATTTCAGAATTGTAACTCTTCAACGAATAATTAATCAACGTGGGAGTATTTTAATTAAATACATAAAAAATTGATGGAACATGAGTTTCTTACATATTCACGACGCACAACTTTCAACGATTTTTATGTCAAAAGTTTTGAAAAGAAGGAAATTAAGGCCCAGTATACGAAAATCGCAATTTAAATTTCCTTAAACCCTGATAACATTTGACGTAATTGATTTTTTTTTTCGAATTAAATATATGATTTTTAAAAGAATATAATAATTTAAATTTAAATATGAAAAAAAAAATCTTGATATATTCTTAAAAAATGTCAAATACCAATACTTATTCGAAAAAAAATTTAGCGCAGAAAAACGTCTAGCCCTTAGCGCAGTTGATTACGTTCTAATTTGAACGTTCGAGATCTCAGCCTTAACCTGAAATGTATTATGGTTCCACCAATTCATTTTGTTGTATGAAAAACATTAATTTAAATTCAAAATAAAATAAGTGATTAATAATAATAAATGAACCTTTCTCAATTTTTTTATTCAATACGATAAACATATTTTCTCCTCTCTGTAAATAATTCAATCATCTTATGCTACATAATTCACCATCTATTCTCATCACAATAGTATTATTTTCTTTGTAGTAAAATCTTCTTAAACATTTTTTTCAAATGAATTTCCTTTGCTATTTGTCATTAAGAAATTAATTAGAATTTGCTTTTTATTTTTGTAGGTACCTCAAGTTGAATATTTTAATACAAATGTCAATTATTATTTCTGAAACGACAAAATACTTTACATAAAAAGATTTACATTATAAGTTTTAGCATTGAATAGCTTATTGACAATTAATTAAAATAGTGATTTCTTAGCTTTCATAACAGCAAAATCCAATTATTGTTTCATATTTAATTATAAATTTTATTATTGGTAAAATGAATATCGTGCTTATTTTTAATGTTTGATTTAAAAATTAAAAAAACAGCTCAAATATATTTTAACATTATATGGGGTGTTTATGCTCAAGACTTATTAATTGGTTTGAGAAGAACTTATTATTTGCCAAATGCAGTAGAAATGCGATCTCTCAGAAGAATGTGCGACAAAACGATGTATGATAGATGTACGAATAGTGAAATAAAGAAGGAATGCAAAGCTGAGATAAGCATTATCGATAAAATTAAGAAAGGTGTGTTGAGATGGTTTGGACATGTAGAACGAATGAGTGAGGAAAGAACGGTAAAACAAATTTATGAGGCGAATGTTAGCAGGAAAAGAAGCAGAGGAAGACCGAGAAAAACGTGGCACAATCAGGTATGCCAAATACTTGAAAGTGGTCAGGTTAGGAGTCGTAACAATCGGCGGGTATGTATGAGGAGATGCATGAACGTGGAAGAGGCGAAGAATGTTTGCAACGACAGAGTGGTGTGGCGCTCTATTCTCTCAGCCTACCACTGCGGGGAAGCGGCGTGATGGTCAGTTAGTTAGTTAGTTTGTTAGCTATTTGCCTTGAAACCGGTCAATGTTTATATGTAATTAAAGCGCGTGCAACACGTATGTGATAAAAGTATAACTTCTTTAAAAAATAATAAAAGTGATTTAACGCGAGAGACACAGAGAGAGATAAAGAGAGAGACATCAAAATAAAAACAAAAACAATTTTTTTTTGTATGCATAAAAACATGTTTTGTTTATTTAATATTTACAGCGTCATTGATTAATTGATGTCGATGAAAACATCTTTTGTGTTCGAGATTAGTCACATGTCCTTGAAATTTCATTTCTACTCTCGTCCAATTATCTACATATTATCGAATCGCTACTTTAAAAGATTGACCTCAAAATATTACAAACTTTAAATTGACTGGGAAAAGATGAGATTTTATTACAACTAATATAAGAAGAATAATGAAGTTCCGCTCCGGTGAGGTTATTAACTCATTTCCTAAACTCTATTTTAGAAACAGGTAGTATATTCTAATTTAACATTTACGAATTAATGTTTGCCTCGGTTTGCCGCGTATTGCTCGGCGTTGTCTTATTTTCTGCGTGCTTTAATCTGTAAGACCCGCGTAAAATATTTGCTATTTACTGAACTAAACAACGAAGCTTATACGCATACTTGCACAAGCCCACGACATTCGGTGAAGCCAAAAGGTAAACCACCCTTTCTCTTCCTCTCTCTCCTAGCTGCTCACTTGCTCTAATATCACAAGTCTCTACTCATAAACCGCTGTCAAACGGGTAAAACAACCCTTTCATTAAAACACTAATTCCGAGAGGTTCCCGTCCGAGTAATGTCCATATAACGTGTTTATACCTTTTTGAAAGCGCTCAAGGCCTGCGTGTACAAATAGCACGCAAGGGTATCGGCTTTTCTCTTGTCTGACCACTGGTTTTCTTCAAGACCCCCGACATCTCGTAAAAACGTAATTGTGCTATTTCACGAATGTGCACGAAAGCTATTTCAAACATTTCAACTTCGCGCTGTTTTCTCGGGGTGAAGGAATGTTTGAGAACAAAGTTTTAAATATTTGTATCCATAGTAGAACAGCGTACCTACTTTGCCATCATTACACTTAGCCCTTAGCACCTTTTTAACTTAACAAAAACATAAATGTCGTAATGGTTGCATTTTTTAAGTTTACATTTTTCCTGGTCGACAATTGTATTTCTAACCAGCTGTATCCGGCCACGGGTTAGGGTCTAGTTAAATGGAAAATAAAAAGAATAGAAAGTACATATTTCTTATACCATATGTATAATTTCAAGATGCTTGTGAAGCAACGAAAATATTATAAATGAGTATCAACAGCTGTCAAGAAACACGCTTTCCTCCATGAGCATAATCGGCATTGGGAGTTTTTATGTTACGTTAAAAGATAAAGCTGACAATACAGTTGATTTTTTTAATTACCGGCCTAGTCAAAATTTCAAAGCAAGCAATGATTCGCTTTAGGAAATTTTAGATTTTGAGCAAACGAACATTTATATTCTTTGTAATTTAAATGTTACTTTCTTTTAAAATCACTATAAATATTTTATTATAACTTCATTATAATGTCAACCAGTTTGACTGGTTCTAACCGCTTCATTATCAAGACTGATTAATACTAAAACACTATCTACTAAAAAATATTCAAAATTATCAATATTGGCATCTCAACGTTTATAAAAATTTAATATTTTTTAGTAGATAGTGTTTTAGTATTAATCAGTCTTGATAAAGAAGTGGTTAGCTTCGAGATCGGTAGACATTATTATTAAGTTATAATAAAATATTTATGGTTACTTTAAAACAAAGTTACATATGAATTATAAAATGGAAAATAATAAAGTTAGTGCTTCAAATATAACATTTGGAGTGTGTCCAAATACTTGTTCACAAAATCTGGATTATCTCCAATTACAGGAGTTATTTTCATATTATTTTTTGAAATCTCATCAAAGATGAAGAAGAATATGGAAGTCTGGGCATTTACGGGGCTGACGACGGTCATAGGCTGGTTTAAGTGATCACTTTACACACGTGTAACATTCACCAATTCTACCCATTATTGACAACCACACTACTCAAATTCTTGGAAGTTCTACATATATGAACCAATTTAGAAACCTTGTTCTTGAATCACTAGAACTTCACTAGAGACATCTATTGGTGAGATGTAAAGAAGCTTTTTATTAAGCAAAAACTCTTATATTATATTATGTTATTGGAGATAATCCAGATTTTATGAATTTGGACACACTCAAAATGTTGTAAACCAATGATACATAAATTAAAATATGTAATAAAACATTAAAGTTTTTATGGTGATTGTTGAAATTCAAATATGTAATTTAAGGGTAAAATGTTGATGTAAATATAACACAACGGGTGTGACGGTGTAAGGTTCGTTCGGAGTTTTTTTCTTTCTTCAGACGACCACCCTAACATATCAAATATTTATGTATCGAGGAAATACAGAGGGTAAAAGAGTTTGAAGGGCTCAACAAACCTTATATATGATTGTAAAAAGAAAATACATCAAATGGATACGTCAAAAAAAAAAGAATGCAAGAATTTTGACAAAATATTACACATTTGAAAAAAAACATTTTTTATTTTATATTTTAATTGTTATTCAGACCTGACGATGGAAGTTTAGCTTCCGAAACAAGTAGTCTTTAATAAAACTCAAGTGGTATAAAAACAAGTGTTTCCTTAATTATTGGAAAAATAAAATAAGTAAAACACTCCTTTTGTAAAAGATTTGTCTTTAAACCACATTTTCTCATTTTGTGGAGCATATGGAGTCCACAAACTGTCTCCAGGCTTTTCCAGCTCCTTTGAATCCTCCCAAGCCAGGTCCCGCGTTCCTAAGTTCAGACGAGAACTGTCGACGAATTGTCAGCAGTGGTCGTCCTGGGCGGTGCGAACCTGTTGCCTTGTAAAAGAGCCAAGCTTGATTAAATTATGCGGATTACATGGCCTTTTCTTGACGATAGACCCTGATTTGGTGGGTCCTACGCCTTATCTCTTCATGACTCACAAAGTCAACCCACCGCACGCTTAAAATTCTTCGCAGACGTCTAATCTCTGGGTCCTTGTTAGGTGCCATGTTTCACAGCTGTAAAAGAGAATAGGAACAACATTTTGAGTGTGTCCAAATACTTGTTCACAAAATCTGGATTATCATCAAATTTAAGGATTTTTTGAACAAGTATTCGGACACACTCAAAATGTTGTTAATAAATTATCTGGTCAAATTATAAGCCTAAATAATGAAAATTGTATTTTCTGGCGTTTCTCATGTGTGTGATTATAGGATATCCAGGATTCGGACCTCACATACTAATATTCATTAATGTGGTATATTCAAGTGTTTAATTTTAATAAAATACTAATATAAGAGTTTCTGCTTAGTAAAAAGCTTCTTTATATCTCACCAATAGATGTCTCTAGTGATTTTCTAGTTATTCAAGAACAACGTTTCTAAATTGGTTCATATATATAGAACTTCCAAGAATTTGAGTAGTGTGGTTGTCAATAATGGGTAGAATTGGTGAATGTTACACGTGTGTAAGGTGATCACTTAAACCAGCCTATGACGGTCGTCAGTCCTGTAAATGCCCAGACTTCCATATTTTTCTTTATCTTTGATGAGATGTCAAAAAATAATATGAGAATAGGAACAATGAACTATAATTATACAAACTATTTATTTTTAACTAACTGACCACAACGACGTTTTACCGCAGGGGTAGGCAGAGATAATATAACACTATGCCACGCCACACCGTCTTTACAAACATTCTTCGCCTGTCCACAATCATACATCTTCTCATACATACTTGCTGATTATCCCGACTTCTAACCTGAGAACTTTTAATTATTAAAATACTAGATCATGCTTAGTTTTCCTTGATTTTCACATCGTTTTTTTATCAGTAAAATCTTGTGATGAACGTTTAAATACGTGCGATGCTGTTAATAAATGGAATGGTTAGGGCACTTGGGGTTACATACATATACTCTAAACAGTCACTCTGAAAACCCTTTTGTCACTTTGAAAACTACCAATGCAAATCAGTTTATAGGGGAAAAAAGGGAGAAAGTATCTACTTAATTAAAAATAAGCTAACAATTTATCTTTTCTTTTAATTTTTTAATTTCTATCAGACACTGGCTATTAAGTTATTTTATCAGATAATTTATTAAGTTATTAAATCATATATGTAATTCCAAATGACGATAATGTGTAATTCCAAATGACGATAATGAGATGATTAGATGATGAGATGATTAAATCATATATGTAATTCCAAATGACGATAATATGTAATTCCAAATGACGATAATGAGATGATTAGAGGTACCTCAACTTGGAATGAAACACGTATCTTTTTTTTGGTTTGAAAAAAAACAATAAATATTTCATCCCAAGTGGAATGAGAAAACTTTTTAAAAAATCATTTAATAATTTTTAGTTTTAAATTAAACTTGGTATATACCACTATTTCTTTAAATCTACACATTTTCAATGCCTTACGCATCATTTTCAAATACCGTATTTTACTGTTTGAAGTAAAATTTAAATAAACCACAAATAGATAAATTATTAAAGTGACCGCAAGGTGACTGCTGCATGCGTTGAGGAAATGATTTGTTTTTATTTAATGTACTTTTCATATATTTTTTTAAGTAGCTATTTTTTACATGATTTAAGATTTTTGTAGATTTTTTGATATTTTTCATGCTAAAATAGATAGATTAGAATGCAGATAGTTTATTTACTTAAATCCTTTTCCAAGTTTCTTAAAACACTCTGTAGAGACAAGTTTGAGTAGAAAGGGGTTGAAGTTAGTGCCTGAGGCTTCTGTGAATACGTGCTGTACCGTGAAGGGCAACATTACTGTGTACACCCCATGAAAAATTCTCTCGAGTCGAGTTTACGTATGTACAAAAGCAGGGGAGAAGTTCAATGAAAAGGACAGGACCATGAAAGGTATGGTCATGAAAGGGAAGACAGACAAAAATATTTTCGCCATGTGTAATTTGTAAATAGCATCAGAGAAGGAAGTCATCAGCGACGTATTCATAAACAAACAAAAAATAGAAATGAGAATAAAACCTTGATTTAAAAAAAAATGAGGAATATTATCGTAATATCCTATTATTAAAAGGAAGGTTTTTCCGACAGCCAAAAATAGCAACGTTTTCAATAAAATCAAAAAAAATACTTTTTCACAAATCTGGACGTCATTTTATAAATATTTTTATATTGACCACTCTACGTAGAAAAAGAAAAATATGGAAATATGGGTATTCACAGGTAACTCATGCATACAAGAACGTGTAAATTATAGGACATATGTATGTAATTTATATATATATATATATATATATATATATATATATATATATATATATATATATATATATATATATATATATATATATATATATATATATATATATATATATATATATATTTATATATAAATATATATATCTGTGCGTGTGTATATATTTGTACACATATATTTACAAGTCTTATGCCTTCTATATACCCATATTTTAGTATTCCATAAAGTACATTAAACATAGTGTAATGCAAAATGTGATACATAAAAACAGCGTCCAAAAACACATGTGGCAATCAGTTGATTCATAGAAAACAGATGAAGGAAGATGGACAGGAATAAAAAGGGATAAATAATATCATGGACACTTAGGGTTCCAAAGATAGATTGTATGTTTCAGACGTCACTTAAAAAGTGCTGGCGAAAGTTATCTCTGATTTTTCATCCCGAGAGGTGATTCATTCTTTACTCTGGCAGCTCGGATGGAAAAGGAATTACTAAGGAATGTTCTGGAATGTCAAGGAAGGGAAAGTGTTTACTTTTGAGAAGAGCAAAGCGATAGATTTAAAATTTATATTCCTAATTTATTTCGAGGTAAGCTAAAGCAAAGTAAGATTAATTGTAAAAACATAAAATAAAATTTAAAAAACTACCATTTCAACAACTAATGCAACGTTAGGACCCAGTTTACGATAAATTGCAAAGTAATTATCTATAAACTTAGGAAACGTTAAACGTATTATTAATTGATTTGGCGTTTAATTTATAGAACTCCATTTTAATTAATGTATTAATTTTAAATCAAACACAGATTTTTTTGAGTCTACTAAGTTGTCTTTTATTAACAAAAACACATAAAAAATTATACTGTGACAATTGTTTCGCCTTGTTAGGGCATTATCAAACGAATGTGAAGATCAAATGGACTACGGTCCTTATAATTTAAAATTAATACATAAACGTTAAACGTATTTAATTTTTTTGTTAAAAAAAACCGTCTTTGTATTCAAAATTAAGTTTTTCCAAAAATATCTGAAATTAATATTTTGTTTTGAAAAGAAAAGGTTTATTGAAAGGTAGGGAGTTAAAAAAATGTATGAAAATATTTTTTTGTGATCTTTAAAAAATATATAATTCCAATGTAAGTTTATTCCAAATACAAAATGTGTGCGGAGGCACGTCTGACTCCTAGGGCGTCCGATCACTTAATTAATTGAATGTTTGCGAATACCCCCTTAACACGCTTGTTTCTAACCTAATTTAATTTATTTAAAATTGATACATGCATAGAAATGTATTCTTTAATATTTTTTTATTTAAAAATATTTCGATGATAAAACAGTGTGCAACTGAGAAACACTAAGGTGGTGATATTAGATTACGAACATACGGTTTACGAAGAGAATTTGTAGCTAACGATACAAAACATTTTTTAAAATTGAGTTTTTGTTAACACGTCTAATTTCGAGAAATACAGATAAGTATTTGAACTACAGATGTTTTCATGAACAGGTGATTTAAAATTAACATTTAACCCCACTCCTCTAGTTATTATCACACACACCTCTTTATACACCTGAATATTTTTTTGGTCGTTATTTTTTGTAATCACCTGTTTATGAAAACATCTGGAATTATCAAAACTAAACTTCAAATAACTCAAAAAGTAATGTTTTTCAATGTTTCTTTTTTAATTTAATTTTTCAATTTCAAATAAAGAAAAGTAGCTGTATTACAATTTATGATGATCCCAATGATGTAATTGATGATGATTTAGATTTGATTTATTAAAAATATCATTTAAATGAAACAATACGTATACCGCAGCAGCGGAGACTTGATCTCAACAGTCGTGAACTTTGACAAAGCGCTGAATTGAATATCTAAAACGCCAGTCTATTATTAAATCACCCCTACCACAAGCTAACCTCACTTTGTATTGCAACTAGAAGATACTGTAACCCTTTGTTCGGCTGATAAGAATGGGATGAGAAAAGATTTGGTGTGAGGTGGAGATTATTAATTATTGGCGATAATTAATTATTGATTTTAATGTTTAATTTATAAATATATATATGTATATATATATATATATATATAAATATATATATATATATATATATATATATATATATATATATATATATATATATATATATATATATATATATATATATATATATATATATATATATATATATATATATATATATATATATATATATATATATATATATATATATATATATATATATATATATATATATATATATATATATATATATATATATATATATATATATATATATATATATATATATATATATATATATATATATATATATATATATATATATATATATATATATATATATATATATATATATATATATATATATATATATATATATATATATATATATATATATATATATATAAATCAAACATTAAAAGCTGTCCCACCGCATTACCAGATCAGATACAGAAGCATTTGGTCTTCCTGACAGAGCTTTTTTTATAAAGCATTGTTTTGTTTTTGTTTGATGAACCAAGTTGCGAAATTTATAGAAAATGTAAAATAAAATTTTATCCCAAATTTTCTAGATGTGCCCCAGAGTAAGGGATTAGTAAGTTATGTAGTTCAGTTAGTCAGCTAGATCCGATTCTGACCCGACGCCAACGTTGGCCGGTACACAGACGCCTCCATAACCCCGACCAGCACAGCAGACAGACACGGAACAGTGCAAAGACATTTGAAAGATTCTAGAAACAGTGATTTCATGCATTATTCTTTACCACTTACTGTGCAAATACTCGCGAATTCTCCAGACCACGTAGTGTTTTCAGCTTAGCGCTTTCGATGCATCCAGTATATATTTATATTTGTATCAAAACAGAGGTTGTTGGAAGGTTATATTGTTTACCATATTCCTTTATCACCGTCCATCTGCCTCAAAACGTTTTGCTTTTCTAAATTATTTAGTTTTTGTAGCTTTTTCACGCTCTTTTTTTTTCGTTCTTCAAAGTACATATGCACTTTTTTTTATGTTTGCATATTTTTCTATTACACTTGTCACACAGTTTAAATTGTTAACCAATAAATATTAAAATGGGTTAAGTTAATGTTCAATATAACATGCAAGCTTCCACTGGTTCCCTGTCATGCTTTATCTTCTTCTTCTTTTCAATGGCTTTTCACACCCATCTTGGGTGTTATAGCCAGTGTCGAGTTATTTTGTTATTTCCGCTTTTTACATTTGACTTTCAAGTGTTAGTATTCCTGTTAGTGGGGTTAGTTTTATTAGTAATGTAAGTTTGTTTAGTGATTTATTAAACACCTTTACAAATTTATACAATTAATTTTGAGATATTTACAAATTATTTTATATACAAGTTTGTTTGTGGGGAGGTTTCCCTGTCATACGTATTAACATAGTATACACGTACGAGCAGACTGTCTATGACGTATACGAAAGAGAGAAAAAAACAAATTTCTCACTCTTTCTTTACAACTGCAGGTTAAATTTGGAGAAAAGAAGCGTTTTCTTTTTCTTCAAATTTAGGCCAATTGGTCCAACCGAGCTTAAAACATTTTCATTTTTAAACATTGAAAATGCATAATATACATTTATGACGATATTTAATGTTATTTTAGAACTGGTTGTAATGTCTGAGATATTCGCGCAAGATGAACTTCTTTTTTGTTTTGTTTTTAATCGTTTAAATTTATATTACTTTATTAACAGTAATAATTTCATTTTGTTTTAGACAAAACTTTTTACTTGGTATTAATAAATCAATTATCAATGCTGGGTGATAGTTGTAGGTTTGCTCTTAACGTATATCTTTTACCAATAATGGTTGACCCGATTACAGGAGTTTCAACTTTACCAATTCCATTCGAAGGTTTCTCAAAACAAATGTCAGACGATCGGTTGGATTATTTATTAATAAAGTAATATCGTCAAAGTAGTTCTCATTTTATAAGGGTCTGCAAACATAAGATATAACTGTATTGAACCATAAAACTACTCCAAATATAAACTGAAATCCTAGAATATGATTGGGAAAGTATATATGAAAAATACAGCATTTCTACTTTTATCAATTAAAAACACAGTGCAAACAAGGCTTCTGCTGTAGTTGGTGCTTTAAAAATTTTGCATGTAGAAATAAATACACGCCGAAAGGGAGCAAGGTGTAATCTATAAGACCTGCGTAAGACTGATCTTGACATACGGCACAGAAACAAGAACCGACACAGCGAGAACAAAAAGCTTTCTTAGGACATCCAAAACGAAGACTCTACGACCTATTGCAGGCCTAACACTTGCGACAGAGTTAGAAACTGTGAAATAAAAAAAACCTGCGATGTTGAAAATGTTGTGCGATGGGGAAAAGAAAGAAGATGTTTTTGTAGAAATCATGTGGGAAGAGCGAGTTCGGATCGAGTAGTGAGGGTAGCAGCGGACAGCAACATAAGCGCGATCAGACCCCCAGGAAGACCACCTAAACGATGGAGAGATAGCTGATCTTCCACCTCAGGACAGGACATAGTCCTAAAAAAAGAAGAAGAAGAAGAAGAAGAAAAACACAAAGTTGCTGAAATCATCTATCAATTTGCGGAAATCGAACCCGACACGCTAGTTTCACTAACTACGCAATGGTGCCTGTCCAAAATTCACAATATAACGTTAAGAATAAAGTTTCTGGCATTAAGAACAGGTCCTAATTTTTAAGAAAAGTTATTAAGGTTGACATTTTTTCCATACTTAATTTAGACGTTAAACATTCTTTATAAATATAAAAGAGTGGTATCAAAATTAGCGAAATTAAACTAGATAAAGTACTATTAATATTAAAATTCATCAGGTCTTTTTGCAAAAAAATATCTGTTGAGAAAAATATTTTTCTCCAATAAAAACCTAGTATAGTATTTTTTTCTATTATAGGTTTTTATTTGAGAAAAAATTATGTTAGTGGATATTATACCAACTTACTTGTTTAATACTTAAATTAATAAATTTTTATTTTGTAATCTACATATTTACGTTTTTTTTTTAATAAATACAAAATGAAAAGAAAGAAAAAAAACTATAATAATTTTCATGCGACAAGGCTGAGTAAAATTTACTATCTTGTACTATCGATACTCATACTTCGATTAGAAAAAAATCTAATTTCATGGTCACTATCGCCACTTTGAGTGTAACAAAAACAATAAGAATTGTGCAATGTTTGACAATCGCTCTCAACATCACAATCGGACAAATACGACATTTTAAGGGCCAAAACAATAGGTTCTTATATTATTTTTTGACATCTCATCAAATATGAAGAAGAATATGGAAGTCTGGGCATTTATAGGGCTGACGACCGTCATAGGCTGGTTTAAGTGATCACTTTACACATGTGTAACATTCACCAATTCGACCCATTATTGACAACCACATTACTCAAATTCTTGGAAGTTCTATATATTAGAACAATTTTAGAAACCTTGTTCTTGAATCACTAGAACTTCACTAGAGACATCTATTGGTGAGATGTAAATAGGTTATTACATCAACAAAATATGTATATTTTTCGTAAAATATGTTTATTTATTTATTTGTGAATATTTTTATCAAAATGAAACTTTAGAATCGCTTACGCTGTGATATCTAGGCTTGACCTCCAAAATTTTGAAAAAGTATACCAGAATCAATATATCAGCTATCTTTCAGCACTCTAACGCTTAAAATTCCTTAACAGACGCCTAATTTCGCACAAAATTCATGTTTTCATTTTTTCTACCATTTTATCATTCAGTAAGGCGGGGAAAAATATCAATCTTTTAAATCGACTGTTTTCTTTTTTTATGTGACAGTGAGAAGAATAAAGCCATTTCTCGTAAAATATTACAATATATAAAATTATTATAAAATTGTCTATGTGGTTTATCATATTTTAAGAATTCGCTTACAACACCTGCCTTTAAGTCTTTTAAGAACTTTTTATCATCATGAAATTTTGATTGATTCCAAAGTTTTATTTTGTGACGTGAAAAACTTAAACACCATAAGATAAAGTCAAAATACAGGGAAATTTTATCAGATAGGTATTGTAAAATAAAAATTAATATTTCAAAAATATTCAACATTACATTTTTTTACTCGATTCAATTTTATCCATCTCTCGTCATCGCGAATAACAAATAAATTTGACTGTAAATTTATTCGCAAAATGATTTCGATGAGGATCATATTCAAATTAATGTCACCAAATTATCTTATCTGAGTCAAAGGCTCAATGGATGTCAATATCAAATTCCTCCGGGCAAAATATCTTGTTAAACAAATAAGATCATTAAATATGTTTATCAAAGTCCTTTTTATGAATTCAAGACAGCTCTATTTGGTTTGTATTTACAGAGTGAACAGTCTCGCTCCATTTTCTCAGAAACCTGACATGACGGAAAGTTTAAAAACTCATTGAGAAAGCCAAAAATTCTTCGCATAATTATTTTTCGCCACTAACCGTAAGAAGGTGATTTGGGTCATATCTGGGATCAATTTTTAATTTCAAATTTACGGTACCCGGTGAAGAGGAGACCGATTAGGATAAACATATGTGTGAACATTTTAAAACAGTGAAAAGTGTATAGAAATTGGTGATTTGTAAAATTACACAAAAACTCGTAGCATTAAATATGTATGTATTTTTTTTTCATTTCATTCAAACCCTTTTCCGCACCCCAATGATGCATAGGGCACTGCATTATAAACACTGTGTTATTTTGATCGTTAACACACGAAGGAAAGGTGATTAGCCTTCCGCTTCAGGTACCAGTCCAGGATAATATTGAATAAATATTAGAGTCACTTTTATTTATTTGACCCCCCCTGGGAATCGAACCCGGGATCTCCAGAACGGTAGCCAAGCATGCTGACCATTACACTACGAAGGCGGACATATCGGATGTATGTATAGTCACTTTAACGTAATTAAAAGGTTTTTAAAACCAATAATAGAAAATATAGAAAGAAATCATTTTTCTCACTTGAATCCATTGAAAAACTTTTATGAAAAAGATATATTTTTTACGCACATAAAAGTGTGAATTGATTATTTCATAATTTTATCAAAAATATGAAAAGATATATTTTTACATACGTATACATATGAGTTAGTCCAAGAACCTGTTCACAAATCTGGATTATCTCCAATTATAGGAGTTAATTATCATATTATCTTTTGACATCTTAAAATATGCCCAGACATTTACATTCTTCTTCATCTATGTTGAGATGTCAAAGAATAATAAAGTGTGTATATATCAGTACATCACTTTATTGAAAATATGAAAAAGATATATTTTTACACACATAAAAGTGCGTATTGATTATATTATTATTTTTTAAATAATAACTCCATAGTAAAACCATTTGCTCACGAATTGAGTACTCCGTATTACTGTTCTACCGAAATAGCCTTCGAAAACACAACGCTCAAATGTTTTGATAATAATTGTGTGATTTCCATTCCTTCTCCTTCGCGAATATTCCTTGTTTTAATAACGGAATTGGTTGAAAATTTCATCGGAATCATATGCTAAAATAGTTATATATCGGATAACAATACACTAGCAACATGACAGTCTGTACACGATCAGAATACTACCTACCGATTAATAGCACATGTCTGTTTTGTATATAGGAATATAGGTATATATGTATATAGGTACATAGCAAAACAGCCCATATTCGCCCCTTTGTTAATGGGACGTGGAAGAAAACTGTTTTTCTTTTATTTACATTAAAGAATATCTTTGATATTTTTTTCTTTTTTGTCGCAAAACGTTGTTTGTGGGTTATCGTTAATTTGAGGTTACCTTTTAAATTTTGGATGGAAAGAAGTATAAATAAGGAAGTCGTTAAGAAAAATGTAAAAGTGTAATTATATCTATAAACTTGATAACCTCACTTAATCTAACTAACTAACTAACTAACTAACCATCACACCGCTTCCCCGCAGGGGTAGGCAGAGAGAATAGAGCGCCACACCACTCTGTCCTTGCAAACATTCTTCGCCTCTTCCACGTTCATGCATCTTCTCATACATACCCGCCGATTGTTACGACTCCTAACCTGACCACTTTCAAGTATTAATTATTAATAATTAATTACTTAATCTAACTGTTATAATTATTTTTAAAAATTAAACACTTGTACAATACCACTTATTAAGATTCATTTCATAACACTTGTAACGAAAATTACAGATTTATTCATAAAGAGGTAGGTTACTGTTACCTCAGCTGTTCATATATAGCGTCTGACGTGTACATATACAAAACACGCTTGAGAGACATCATCTCATTTTATTGCTTTGTATCGTCGTGTATGCTTTACGTCGCTCTCATTTGTTCCACTCTCGTGGCGTCGAAATGTATAGCTGTTTCTCCTTCTTTCTATGTTATATCTTTATTCTCTCTCGTGTTACGAAATGTGCACAGTAAACATGACGCGTCCTTGAAATTCTAGTCCTTATTTATTAATTATTTTCAATTCTAGTCCTATCATCGATTATTGAATCGCAGTCTCAAAATGTTCACACCACAAATTCTATATATTCATGATTTTTGTTTGTTTTATTTAAATTCTAATTTAACAAAAAAAAATATGTTTTGTGGTTTCCTTTAAATCTTTTATAGTTGAAAACAATGCTTATTTGTTTCCTACCGAATTGATGAAAATCGAATCCTTTACGTCAATTTCCCTGTCAAGCATTGATCGAAAAGCACCACGCCGCGGCTGTCTGTCACGAAATAAGTGAACTGAAATTGACAGTAGCTAGATTTTTTCAAAAGTGTAATATATATATTTTTTTATATTTCTCTATATTCTTTTTAACCTTGTAATATGAAGGCTTGGTAGATCACTTGTACATTAAAAAAATTAATACAGCACCGTTCAAGTGATTAAAGTGAAATAATAATAAAAGACAGAGGGAGAGAGAAAAAAAAGAGAGAGAATTCCAAAAGGAATAAATTTACATAAATAATTTAAAAAATCATACGAACGTAAAAAATGTAAATTATTACAAAACGCAATAATTAATATGACTTGAGCACTAAATAGTACCTAACTATTTATTGATTTTACGTTTAATTTGTAGAACTCCATTTTTATTCATGTATTAATTTTAAATCAAATACAGATTTTTGAGTCTACTTAGTTTTATTTTATTAACAGAAACAGATAAAAAAAATCATTTTGTGACAATCGTTTCACCTAGTTTTGGCATTTTCAAACGATTCGTTGGAAAATGCAAAACAATTGTCATAATATTAATTTGTGTTTTTCTTAATAAAACACAACTTAGTAGACTCAAAAAATCTGTGTTTGATTTAAAATTAATACATAAATATAGTACCTAACTGTTCATATATAGCGTCTGAAGTATAGATCTACAAGCACGCATGCGCGACACTATATTTTTCTATCGCTTTATGTAGTTGTGTATACGCCGGTCTCTTTTGCTCCACTCCCATAGCATTGGAATGCAAAGCTCTCTTTCTCCTTCTCTCAACGTGACATCTTTCTTCTTTCTCATGTAACGAAGTGTACCTAATAAATGCGATGCGTTCAATTGAAATCCAACTTCCAATCAAATCTCGCCAAATGATTTAATATGTCAAAAACATGTTTTCATAATCTTCTAAAGCCTTACCGAATTGGTGCAGTGTTATGTTGATCGTTACTTACATGGAGGCAAGGTAATCTCTCCTGCGCTTCAAGGACCAGTCCAATGTATTATTAAATAAATATTAGAGTGTAAAATCACCAACATTTAATTTCACACCCCACCTCTTGGAATCGAACCAGGGACCTACAGCACGGTGGTTAAATATGCTAACTATTACACCAAGGAGGTAGACACATGTTTTCATAATAAGTAGATAAATGCGCCAGTTTTTTGCTGAATTTGTAAATTCTCTTTTATTAAACGAATTTCGGTTACCTACAAATTTTTCCGAGGAAAACAGAATGGCGCAGGAGGTGATATCGGGATCATTTCTAATATAGTAGTTCTACACGTTTTGCCTACGTAAATAAACACGTACGGTGCACAAATAGCACAACATTCTGAGATGTAGCTCCGTAAAGCAGTTGAAATATCCACGAAGAGACGATCTCCATTTCCACATATCCTGCGGCGTCGAAGAAATGCGAAAGGACATTTCATATTCATACACTGTACACAAAAGATTTTCCGCGAAGAATCAGAGAATATAATAATAAACATTTTGCGAGAGAAGTGTTCTTTATGTACGGGTTTCCTTTACATATTCTTTTGGGTGTGTTACGGAAAATAATTCCTTTAAAAAAAACTTACACCCAGGTTTTATTTTCGTTTTTTTTTAATTTTAAGCATATATAATACTTTAACCCTTATTCGTACACAATTGTGCATAGGGTACTGTATCGATATACGTTCTGTTATCTTGATTGTTACTATCATGAAGACAAGGTGATCACACCTGAGCTTCAGGGACCAGTTCAGGGTATTATTTTATGAATACAGTGTAAAATAAATTCATTAATTACAGTGTAAAATCACAAATATTTACTTTCACCCTCCCTGGGAATCGAACCCGGATTAGCTAAACATGCATACCATTGCGCCATATATATTTATACTTACATTTCATCAAAAATTTACGTTAAATAGTTGTACATGTTCTAGCTGCTTTGTACAGAAAAAAAATGTTAGTTTGATCGTTAAACACGTGAAGGAAAAGTGATTATGAAAAAAGCTCTACGCTTCAGACATCAGTCCATGATAATATCAATCTCCCCATAAAATCGAACCCGGGATCTAAACAGCCAAGCACTACACAACGGAGGAATATTGGAATAGAAAAATTCTTAACTGATAGTGGCACCATCAGGCAAATACTACAGTTATCAAAATAACAACCAAAATAAGGAATCCTTTAGCGGTGCATAAAATAATTTTTTTGTAATGTGTTTTTTTTTACTACAAAATCAATAAGTTATCACTACGAGCAAAGCTTTGAGTCGTAAATATCCTAATCTTTTTATCAATACGGTTTAACGATTTTATATACTTTTTAAAACCATCTTTACGAAAACCTATGAAATTATTATATTTCTTTTCCGTGGATGTAAATAATACAAAATACTTAATTTAAACTATACATAAATCTATTTGAAATTTAAGAATCGACATTTTAAGGTTTTAAGTTATCCTCTAAGTTAGTTTTTAAATAAGGTATTCGTCAAATATCCTATGTACATTGTATTTTGTATGCTAAAAATTACTACTAGCTTGCACAAAACTACAGATATGTATTGGAGAAAAGCAAAGAATAATATCAGAAAAAAATATGTGTTCAAAAATAATCATTTCCTTGCTTGGTCGTAAGCGAAAATGCACCAAAAATTCAAGCAAGTTTAATATTTTAAAAAAAAAAATGAAAATATTACTATCTACCAATTTCATTATCTCAAAATTCTTTCTCTAAAACGCAAATAGCTCTGAGTGAAACGAGATTTCGGTACAATAAAGTGTTGATAGTGCTTGTAAACGGTTATTTTATGGATAGTGAAACCGAAATGTTCCAGAAATCCAGAATCATTCGGGAAACCTTCCAAATCTTGTGTACATGTTTTACCTATCGAAAAAAAATCTAATTTTATGAAAACATATGAGAAATGGGCAATATACGTAACTGCCTCATTTTTGTCATTATTCGTTTTTAAAGAATATTTCTTTAAAGAATTTAAATAAAATTCATAATCATTCGAGAAACTTACCAAACCTTGTTCTATTTTGGGTAATCAAAAGAAATTTATTATTTTATTAAAAATAAATGAGAAATGGACATTATCATTAACTTCATCGCTTTTTTATGATTTGTATGTGCTTTTTTTAACTATGCTTGAAATATTTTTTGAAATTCGAATGCGGCGCAGTTCGTGTTTTTTAAAAAATAATTATTGACAAAAGAACTTTCATAATATATATTATTTCACCGTAAGAATATATTCAATCATTTCGCTTCAAAGAATATTTATTTTATTGTTTTAAAACTGAAAAGAAAAAAATATAAATGATTTATTTTACCCAGATTTAATTAGCTGGAATATTATAAGAGTCGTATTGTTATTCCGACATATTTTTATACTTTTATAACTCATTTTATTTTTGTTATTTAAAAAAAATATATTAAAACCAAGAGTACCCATTGAATTTTATTTCGGTATTCTAATTAAATTTTTACGTATAAAATACATCTTAGATTATATTGAAGGACAATAAATTCCAAAATCATGCATTTTATTTTGATCCAATAGCATGAATAAAAAATAATTTAGTATTAAAAGTGATGGAATTAATTTCAATGAAATATTGTTTAAAGAATAAATAGTGAAAAAAAGAGGAGGGTTAAAAAAGGGAATAAAACGGGAATACTAAATACGTCACCGTGTGTATTGCTTTGTTTCGCTATACTGTATTCGTTTTGATTTGTTTTTTTTGTCGTTTTTTTAAACTGTGTGCGTGACAGGTTAAAGAGAACTTTTGTATAATTACTTCCTGAACGAGATTAGGAAGTTTTGAGTGGATCAAGGTACACCGCACCTGGTACGAGCATTAATAGTGGATGCACTAGGAAACACGAATACGGGCGTCAAAAGAGTCGAATATCATCCCCTTCAAACGGTTCAATTTGATGTTTATACCCACCTATAAGCAACGATACTTAACCCTTGCATGACTTTTATTTTATTTCAAAGAATAAAAAAAATTGTGTCATACTCTAAACATAAGAGGAAAATAAATTTTTAAAAAAATAATGAAAAAATCTTTAAGCAAGGAACAATCAAGAAAATATAGATGTATCAAATTTGCAAAAACAATATATAAATATATATATATATATATATATATATATATATATATATATATATATATAAAGGGTCCGCCAAATAACTTTTTTTTTTCAAAAACAGGGCGCAAAACATCGAGTGTAGCTTCGGCTGTGTGGCACGTAGCGCCGTCCTGTTGAAACCAAATGTTGCCAATATCCTCCTCTTCAATTTTTGTGAACAAAAATCCGTTCAACATGGCCCGATAACGATCGCCATTGACTGTAACGGCCACTCCTTGCTCATTTTCAAAGAAAAATGGCCCAATTATGCCTCTGGACCAAAATCCGCACCAAACAGTGACTCGTTTTGGGTGTACCGGCTTTTCAATGTATGCGTGCGGGTTTTCTGTGCCCCAAATACGACAATTTTGCTTGTTTACATACCCGCCAAGATCAAAATGAGCTTCATCCGAAAAGATGATTTTTTTGGCAAAATCGGCATCTTCTGTAAGTCGATCGCAGGCCCACTCAGCGAAGCGAAAACGCATTGGATGGTCAGTTGGCTTCAACTCCTGAACCAATTGGACTTTGTATGGCGTCATACCAAGGTCTTTATGCAAAATTCGTCTCAATGATGTCTCCGAAATGTTCAATTGTTGAGAACGACGGTGAATTGATGTTGATGGCGCTTCACGCACACTTTCTGCCACAACATCGATATTCTCGGGTGTACGCACTGTTTTTGGCTTTTCACGCTTTGGTTTATCGATGAGGATGCCAGTTTCTTTCACTTTTTTCACAAGATAACGAACATACGGAGCTGACGGTGCTTCTCTTCTTCCAAAAACCGTACGCAATTTTCGCACACATTCTGCAACATTACCATGATTTTCAAAGTAATGTCGCAATATTTCCCAGCGTTGTTCAAGCGTATACACAACCATATTCGCTCAGCGGAAGGATAAAACTAATTATCTGTCAAATCAGACATGAGCTAAGTGTTACCATTCACGAAATAAGCACTAGTTGAAAAAAAAAACTTTAGATGGCGGACCCTATATATATATATATATATATATATATATACATATATATATATATATATATATATATATATATATATATATATATATATATATATATATATATATATATATATATATATATATATGTATATATATATATATATTTATATATATATATATATATATATATATGTATATATATATATATATATATATATATATATATATGTATATATATATATATATATATATATATATATATATATATATATATATATATATATATATATATATATATATATATATATATATATATATATATATATATATATATATATATATATATATATATATATATATATATATATATATATATATATATATGTGTGTGTGTGTGTATATATATATTTTAACACTAACTTTTGATTATGTTATTATAAATTATTATAAATTTGATACACAATGCAACAAAGGGTTAACCTTCTCCTCCCAGTGATATGTATTTAATCGACTTTTAAAATGAGAATATCAATATAAAATAGAATACATACGGGTTCTGAATTTTATATTCTTCCGTAATGTAATTATGTATTACATGAGAATATTATAATATAAAGTTATTCGTGCAGACGCAAATAAATAATTTGTGAAAAAATCGGGAAAAAATCACCAATACACAAAAGTTTCTCATGTGGTAACGTACTTACCGCGCCAGTAGTGCGCAGATCGTCTAACACGGCGGTAGTGTTGCTACGCTAGTTATTGCGGCTATTAGCGATGATTTTTTTTCTCGTTTTCAGATAATTAACAGAGCTGACATTACAAAATTGTTACATTTCAACTTATATTAAAGTCAATAAAAACAACATTTAGGAATATTTACATTTTTCCCGTTTTTAAACCACAATTTCATTACAAAATACATATCACCGGTGCACGCGGAATGGAAGGGTTAAGGCGGATTCATACCTAGCGAGCACTAAGCCGAGTCAGTGCATTAGGTCGAGTGCTTGGCTAATTTGATCGGTAAAGATGGGCGAGAGATTCGGGAGAGACAGTGGATAGAAACGTGGAGTAAAGTATACTAACCTGGACCAAGTATTCCGCCTTGCCTACTTGCCTCGGCGCTTCATATGATCAGTGTGATCAGTCGAGTCACAGAAATGTTTTATATTTATAAGGATGGCTGAAAGGGGTAGCGGTATAACTTTTTTTACATGTTCGGGAGTCGGCCGCACATGGTCGTCCAAAAAAAAACTTTCCTTAAAGGAGTATGGGCATAAATGTAAGGCCAGCTTATGACTATAGCCTAGACATTTATTTATAAAATGACACTTTTACTGTCATTTGTGGTTGTATTAAAACTCTTAAACCACAATTTAAATTATTTTTCTGTCTTACCCGCGACATTTTATTTGTAACGTAGTTTATATGACGTCATCGCAATGATGCTGTCGAAGAAAACGTGAATAATTTTGTCAAATTATTAATACTGGTCTAAATGTTTATTTGATTCAAGAAAATATGTTGCATTCGCCATGATTAAAAATTTTATAAAAAAGAATCAAAGAAAACTCACTCCCCAGTTACAGTTTTGTCCGCAGAAACTCCCGGACAGGTTTGAAAGATTTATGTCAAAAATTAAGCAATGTTCTCTTTTCTGGTCTGAATCCTGCGGATTGGGCTGCAGTAACAGATGACATCTTCTTCGCTATTCTCATGTATTTTCGGAAGCCCTCTTTAGCTCCTCATACGTCGAGCAACCCATGTTTTCGTATAAGTCGCTTAGGTATTCGCGGCGTTTATTCCCTCAATCGTCCCCTATATTTTTTTGTGCAGGAAACCCTCTTGTCTTTTTTTGATAATATCTTAATTAGATGACACGCGTCACATATTTTTATTATAAATATATAAATCAAAGAAGAATTCAATCCAATAACCTTGTTTATTTTTGGAGATATTTCCCAAAAAATTTTAATGGAATTATACCAATTGTCTGCGGTTACAATAAATAGGTTTAAAATATTAAAGATAATGCAAAGATCATATTTTCTTCACCACTAAACAATGTCTACGTTGTTTTTCCAATAAATTGATTCGTCTACAAACTCATCTTAGCTCTCTAATAAATTTTTAAAGCGAGTGAAAAACAATGATTGGTCGGTTAACATAATTTCATGACGGAGAAAATGTTGTTTTATTTGTATTTTAAATTAAATTTTAAAGTGGTTTCACTGAACGCGTGGGTGAATGGGTAAGTAGACAGGATACTATTCACCTAAGTGGTTGGGCCATTTTTATTCTGTACATCGCCCAAATCACTCGCCTGATCATATTAACCGAACAATTGTTTGAATTTACAGTCTCTGCCCAGCATTCGGCAGGTGTAATTTAGGCATTGGTGGGTTGTTCTGTTTTATTTGTTAGGCTTTATGTGAGAAATAAGTTCAACGATACGAGTTTGTACTCTAACCGAAACAAAATCGCCTCTAGTATAAAACTGTGATTGAAAGGAAAAACATTTTTAGCTCAACAAGTTTTCATGGAGAAATTCATTAAAACAATTTTAACCGAATGAAATGATTTTTTTTTTATTTAACACTTGTACAATACCAATAAATGAGATTTATTTCATAACACATGACTTGTTTCTAAAACCACTGATGTTATAAAAAATACGTATACGAATACATTTTTTTCTCGTTAGTTTTACTTTTCACCTGTAGATGAAAACTAGTTCATAAATGTGTTGATTTCGAAACTAGTCGTGTGTAATGAAATAAAACTCATTAAATGATATTCTTCAAGTGTTTTTTTTTAAATAATCAACAAGCCATTTCTCAAAGTTAATGCCGAATCAATTAATAATATAAGAATGAAAGTTTCACATCACAGTTTTGATATTAAACTACTCTAAACTAAACCCGTTTCGAGTAAATTCTTCCACATTTTTTTCCTCGACTTTTATCCAGGAAATATTTGTGAATAAATGTATTTCTTAATTTTTTAATTTTAAAAGCGTTCTGCCAGTAAAACAAAGTTCGACAGTGAAAAACCAACATGGCGAAGTAACGTCAATTTCGAGAGAGACTTAATAACTAATAATGACGTTTCTTTCTTTTTTTAAGCAGTACAAGTATATTGAGTCTTATATTGAAAAAGTATTTTTATTATTTTTAAGTTGTTACTGTAACTTCAGAATAAAATAATAAAAAAGTTTCTCACCCCGAGGTTTACGAAGATTTTAACTTCCTTTATAAAAATGTTTCCGGGATATACATATATATTATACCTTCATATCTTCAAAAAAGGTGATAAATAAAATTATTAAAAATTCATCGTTGTACATGTATATATTCCACCCATATATCCAATAATCTCTAGACATTAATCAACGATTAAATTAACACCCCTTAGATCCGATATGCTACCGTATGCATTATCAGGTATCAAAATAAAATTTAAAAAAAAACAGATAGACTCGTATATAAGCTAAAAGCTATGGCATACATACGAGAAGGCATCATATACCATGTCACTCACTCCTTTCAACAACGTCATATACAAAAGAAAAAACAAAATTTTTCAGGAGATCGTTTTTGAAGTTTAAAAATATAATTAAATGTTTTAAAAATGAATATTAGGCCACTTATTGACCTTTTTACTGTGCAACAGATTTATTAAGTTAAAACCTGAATATTTTTTCTCCATTTCAAAAATATTTAGTTTATTTAAAAAAATAATTAAACAATACCTTTTCTTCAAAATGCAAAAACAACACTTTCTGCCCTGTGGCGGGTAAATATTAAGTTTAAAATATGGCGCTTTTGCTGGGACATAGTACATTTTGGGCATTCCGAAAACGTGCACAACTGAAAATTTACGATTTTTTATATATGACGTTGTTGAAAGGAGTGAACGATATGCCCCCTTCCTTTGCCTTTATTCTCACTTTCCCATTTCAACAAATAAATTTCTTAACATAAATTACGTACGCTTTCTCATTTATGTTATTTTCATATGGCAATAATTTCCTTTACTCTAAGATCCATGACTTTTGATGAATGTATCCCTTTAAATATATTATCCTAGATCAAAGAACATAAATTCAATTTTTAGCGATTGAATTCAGAAAATATATCGTTCTCAATGAATGTTGATTATTGATAGCTTTTGACGCTAGAATTATCATATCATCATGATTTGCCCTTTTTAATTTACAAATTTAAGTTTTAAGCACATTGTTTAATTTCAACAAAACTACATTCACATAGCATCGCGGCGTTTATTGAAAGTGGTATGAGGAAGCTAAGGGCAAGAAACTTTGTTGGCTTGAAACGTAATTGTGTAAGCAAATGAAAACATTTTCACATTTTTCTTTTGTCACTTTCATACGAAATTTCATTTTCCCTTTGTACTCCGATGGTAACAAAGATTTTTTTTCTTTTGTCATGTATCTTTCTTATTGTATGCTATTTTGAATAAAAGCCCGAATTCTTTTTTATCGTTGCTTATTGTATTGGTAATTTAAAATAATATGTATTTTGCGAAAAAAATCATCGTTCTAGAAGTAAGAGTTTCAATTACAAGAGTCAAACAAAACAGGCGGCCCTTTATGGCCCTTCGTGGGCACTGCATTAAATTGAAGGGATGTTAATTGGATTGTTTTTTATTACGTCTAGATGGATATCCTCATTATAAGCACAGAAACATGTTTTTATTGAGAAATTGTTACTTAAAAGCTTAATTAAGTGTACGTGCTTTGCTAGAAATAAGTATACTAAAAAATCGGAAGTTGTTGGATTTTCTAGCATACTACCTGCAGCACGGGTTAGAGGGGCGTGCTCTCAGCGCGTCTGAACAGATTTGCTTATGAACATGCCAATATCGGTGTTTGTCAACGGGCATGCTTATTTCAAGCAAACGTATGCAGCTAGAGACCATTAGCACAAGCATACTTAATTAGTAGCATCTATACCTTTATATATGTAAAGGCGTATTAGTCAGTCCTGCAGTCCAGGAAATTATTAAGTAAATATTGGAACAAATCGCTGTTAATATCTATTTTCACTTCTGGTACATCCGTACCTAAATGGTGCATAGGGCACCGCATAATAATAATAATGTAGTGTCAACTTTATCGTTGATTATATGAAGGCAAAGTTGTCAGATTTTCGGATTTAGGAATGGGATATAATTGATAAGAAATATATGTCGGAAGTAAGTGTGTGGTGAAGGACATTGTAGTAAACGGAAAACAGAAGTTATTGCGGAAAAGGAAACAAACACTCATTTTTGCATATCTTTAATTTAAATAAATATTTTAAATTTTTAATTAATAAAAATAAACCAGCTGCCTAAAATGAAAAAAATAGAACCTAGCCAGGTATCCGAAATTAATAAACTGAAAAAATAATTTATAGAAAAATATTTGTATTCGTTATTAGTTATATTTTCGCATTTGTTTCCTTCAAACATTCTTTATACCATATTTTACATATACCTACATATACAGTAGTGTTGTGAAAAGTTAGCCGCTTAACTGCGGGTTTTGTTCTTATGTTTTAAAGCTTACAGATTTAACAAATTAAGCTATGGTCGGTATGCAAATATTAATTTTTTCAATCTTTATATCCTTATTGAGATTCGAACATATCTCACAACATAAATATATCTAAAATTCGAAAGATGTTGAATAATTCATTGATCTTTGTAATGTTAAAGGCACATGAAATAATGGAAAGAAAATCGTTTGCACGAAAAATGTTATTTTGTGGCGAAATTTAGAATAAAGTGGAAATAAAATATATTAAAATAATTATCAGCATGTGGTTAGCAATAATTATTATGTTCGTAAGAAGTGGGAAAATACTTACGAAAGTCTATAAATCAACAAACTTAGCTTGTTTCAACACGCTATTTCGTATTTGGCGACTATGTTCCACAAAAGCATTATATAGCCTTTCGTTTATATCACATTTTAAAAATGGGAAAGCAAGTTGACTTTACGTTATATATATTTATACATATATGTATATATTTATATATTTATATATATATATATATATATATATATATATATATATATATATATATATATATATATATATATACACATATATATATACATATATATATATATATATATATATATATATATATATATATATATATATATATATATATATATATATATATATATATATATATAAATACATATATATATATATATATGTGGTTAAAATCCAGGATTCGAACCCCACCTACAAATAAAAGAGATTTTGCTCAATAAAAAGCTTCTTTCATCTCACCGTAGATGTCTCTAGTGATTTAAATACTTTGAATTGGAACAAAATACATATATATTTCCAAGAAGTTCCAAGAATTTGATTATTGTGGTAGTCAATCATGGGTGAAATTGGTGAATGCTACACGTGTGTAAAGTGCTCACTTGAAACCAGCCTATGACGGTTGCAAGCCCTGTAAATGACTTATAGACATATTCTTCTTCATCTATGTAGGGATGTCAAAAAAATTATTTAGATTATTATGTGTTATATTTGTTTGGAAGTTACAATCGTAGTAAGACATATTATATGACAATACGCTTTTATCTCTGATCCACGCAGGTTCGGTTCTAGTCGAGTAAGCATCGTAGCAATATTCAACGTGTCCTAATCATGCCCCGGAATTCCCTGAATAATCATCCTTAGAGATACCGCTCGGATTAATGAATACTCGGATATTACATTGTATTCCGTAAGCCATTCATCGTAATGCGGTTTTATTATGAACGGTGGCATTCCCTTACTAATTTCACACCCGTTCTCCGATGGTGGGAAAATTATTTTTCTTCTTAATGCCTCATCTGCAGTGTACAGACTCCAGAACGACAGATTTAAAAGTATCAGCAGCTCTCGTGGATTTTTGTACCAAACCTATTCAAAGATATAAAGTAGATGGAAGCTAAACTTCCATCGTCAGATGTGAATAATAACTAAAATATAAAATTTAAAAAATGTTCTATAAATAAGGAGAGCGACAAGTTAGATGGGAGGGGGGGGTTAGTCAAGAGGCAAAGTTTGAAAAAAAGGAAAAATGGAAAGCAAAGGCGAAGAATTTTTAAACAATATATTATTGAACAAACAATTATTAGAATTTAGGTTTTTTTGGATCTCTAAATTTTCGAAATAATTCATAATTTGGCCTTTATGTGAACAAGGTGTAATAATTTAAATAGTAATAATGTGTCAAACCTGACCATGGAAGTTTAGCTTCCGAAACTAGTAGTCTTTGATAAAACTCAAGTGGTATAAAAACAAGTGTTTCCCCAATCATTGTAACACGTCTTACCACAAAGTTAATGCTCAAACAAAAAAATATAAAAAAGTAGTTGTTTTTAGTAATACAAAAGTGCAGGTATCACGCTACATGTATATGTAAATTATTTATTGATTAGGCACTAACTTTGCGGAAAGATATATTGATTATTTAAAAAATTAAACATTGTATAATACCACTTGTAGAATTTTATTTTATTACACACAACTATTTTATTTATTGTTTCGGCATTCACTTTGTGGTAAGACATGATGAAATTTAAAAAAAAACACTATTTTTCACTTGGGTTATCTTTATCTTATTTTAATTAATTCTAGACTAGATTCTAAAACAATAGTTGTTTTCATCGACAGATGATTACTAAAATATTTTACTTCAACGTTTAAGTAATCACTTGTCGATGGAAACAACTGTAGTTTTTTAAACTAGTCTTGTGTAATAAAATAAAACTCAATAATTGGTTATGGTAACATGTATTTTTTTTTACTGTTGATCAATAAAGTAATTGTGATATTTAGAATGCTCAAATGTAAAAAATACATTTTTTCACGTTTGAAATGAATAAGTTCAAAATAGTTCCTATATAACAATTTTTAAACGATTTGAACTGTTTTAGCATTTTATGGCAGTAACTGAAAGGGGATAGAGTTCAACATAACATGATGCTATTTCATATTAATAATGATCCTTTCTTATTTTATTAAAACCAAAAAACAGTCCGTACTCAAACATTCCAAAAGAAAAAAGTTCAAATTCTTTTTTATATGTAAACCTTATTTTACTGATGTATTTTTGGAAGTACAAATATTACAAGTTTTTTAAAAAAATAATTACTGTACTTGTAGTGAGCTTTTCAATAAAAATTAATATCTCAATGTTCTTATCTATATATATTTATTCATACTCAAAGAAAAAAAATATGGTGTATGATAGCTGAAGATATACACATTAATTCAGGCTGACAATTTTCTTAATAACGAAAGAATACTGCGTCAATTGCAGTCGCTGATCTAGTTATACATAGATTGAATTTTGTTACTGTTCAATTTTATCATGAATTTTTCACCCAATATTTTAACAACGGTTGAGCTTAATCTGACTTGTTATTGATGTTGAAATTGCCACTCATAATCATTGGCATTTTATCCAGTTATTTTTCCAACAATACTGCACCTTCCATAGTGGAAATTGTTAACTTATAAATATTAAAACGTGTTCAGCTAATGTATAGTATAATAAGCAAGCGTGTACTCATTCCATATGGTGCGCATTAACATAATAGACGCAGCACATGCACATAGACTGTCTATGACGGAGAGAGAATAAACTATTTTTTTTTTACTTTCAACTTCCGGTTAAATTCAGAGAAGGGAAAGCTTTTCACTTTTTCATCGTATCCAGTCCGATTTACCCTACCGCGCCTAAAGAAGTTGAACTTCAAAAACATTTATCGTCGACTGACTATTGTATGTAAAGTTGAGTGAATTTTACAGAAGTGTGTTCTTGTATTATGCCGTCATTAAAATTTCATCTCAAATGTTCGAATGAACTTTTAAGATATTCAGCAATAAAGTAAGATTTAACTTTACACGTATTAAATTATAATTCGGGAACATAGTTAAGTCACTTTGTGAGAGCTTTTCTCTCTCGAAATATTTAAACCTTTCAGATACGACATATCAAAAATTATACAACTTTACGGACGTATTTAATAAATTAGCTTAGCCAATTGTTTGATATTGTTTTTAATAAAACATAAGGGGTAATAATTAATAAGAAAATAATGATAATAATGAAGATTCAACTACTTTCATCATAATAAATTTCCTATTTAAAAAAAATCAAATGGGTTTACCGAAAATAGAACATTTCAATGAAAAGTGATATTCTTTGCATAATGACCATAAATTGCACATCCATCCATATCTGCTATTTATGTGAAGTAAATAAAAACTGCATCCAAGCTCTTTCTGTCAGCTACTAGCTCCTTTTCATTTTCCCAAATCAGGCTTGCATCATCATTAGACGTTCTGGGATTTGTAAAAGAGATGAATGTAATGCGTAACCATATCGAGTACCATATCAGTAGAATCGACTTATCTAAAAATTATGAAATGAGAGCTCTGCTAATTTTTTAGTTCCTCACAAAGTCAAACCACAGCACACTTAAAAGTATTCAAAGAGATTATGGGTGTTCATGGTTTATATTGTATAAGAGTTATCTCGTCTCTTTTATGAACTAATTTCTTAACTCCAAAAATGGCTGGTCATTTGGGTTGGTGAAATATAAATAAATAAAAATATTTTTTTTGGTCAAAAAGCAATATATTTGCTAATTAAAAGGGATGATATAATATTTTGATAATAAAAAATCATTTAATATTATTTTTTTGTGATAAAAATAAACTTAGGAGTACATTAATGATTAATTAATTTTATTCAATCTAACAGCAGTTAATTTATTTACAAAATTTGCAATAATACAAATGTATAAAATATCATCGCCTCCGGACAAGAAACCTATGATTTTATGCATATGAGACGAAATTTTTACCCGCTACGCTACAAAGATGGGCCAAATTCTTTTAGTACCTACATAACACGAAGACGAGAAGGGGAAATATAGCCTATTTACGAGTTGTTAAAATTCAGGCCGTTTTTCTAGCAGGCACTCGTTTTGAGACTACTGATATCAAAAATTCCCGCGATAAGACGGTAAATCAAATGAGTCCTACATCAAAATCAGACATGACAGTATTTCACACGTGAGGGTTATTCTTATACAACCACAGCCCTCCGAACTATACGAAATTATTGTATATTCTACTTCGAGGGTCACATATCATGATTCACAATGAAGTTACTTTATGTATCCACATAATGGGCCAATTCATTGAAATTCTGTTCTCGAAATCACTTTGAATAATAGCTATTAACGCCATACCCATTATGTTATCGGTTACCAATTATGGATTAGAGGTTTTGTTTTACTCGAGTACCGACCAAAATTCATCGCTCGAAATCCCAACAATCAATGCTCAAAGTTTCAACATGTCAAAGCGGGTTTCATGTAAATTACCATACGAATAATATGACATCATCCAAACACACTTACATGAATGTAAATTGGTCAGTTAATTGCACCTATCCAGACGGACAATGGCCAAAATATATCGTTTAAGTTTAGGCTTTGACTGTTAAGTTCAGTCAATCGACTAGTCGAACCGAGATGCATTTAAGCTTCGGTTATAAACTATATCATACGAGTACATGCACGTTATATAGTTATTATATTTCGATAAGCATATTCATTTAAGTAAGTATGCTGATATACTACGTTTTTCTATTCAAAAATGGTCCGATGTAAAAAGTTAATGAAAAAAATATGGTGAAATATTATCAGGTTTTTAATAAAGAACTTGAACTTTTTGTTACATAGAATATTATGAACAATTGGTTTATCTACAACATTTCGAGTGTGTCCAAACACTTGTTCACAAAATCTGGATTATCTCCAATTACAGGAGTTATTTTCATATTATTTTTTGACATCTCATCAAAGATGAAGAAGAATATGGAAGTCTGGGCATTTACGGGGCTTACGACCGTCATAGGCTGGTTTAAGTGATCACTTAAACCAGCCTATGACGGTCGTAAGCCCCGTAAATGCCCAGACTTCCATATTCTTCTTCATCTTTGATGAGATGTCAAAAAATAATTGGTTTATCGGTGAGCCACATTTTTATTTTGTCATAGTATTGTAGAAATTTATTGAAACATTTTCAGTTTTACATTTTTGACATCTCAAAATAGATCTCAAGAATATGGAAGTCTGGGACTAGGACTTATGACCTTGTTAAGTGATCACTTTACACACATGTAACATTCACTATTCTACCCATGATTGACAAAACTACTCAAACATTTGTAACTCATGAAAACGTCATCAATCTCTTATTAACACCGTTTGTTCATTGGAAAAGCTTTTTATTAAATTATCAGCTGCATAAATCTGAAGATAACGTTTTAATACTATGGGAAACTTTTTATCAAATCATAAGCTGCGTAAAAATTAAAATTATGTTTTCAACCGTTTCTCAGTATGTGAAAAAATCCGGTTAGGATTATGTATACATCTAAATAAAAGGGTCTCTTCTAAATAAAATATTCCCAATTCTACCATACATGTCTCTAGTAGATTGACATGTACAATATCACAAGATAAATTATGTATGTAGGAGTTCCAAAAATCTGAGTTGTGTTGTAGTCAATCATGGGTAGAATGGTGAATGTTACACGTGTGTAAAGTGATCACTTAACCAGGTCATAAGTCCTATGAATATCAAGACTTCCATATCAAAAAATTCATCCATGTTGAGATGTCTAAAATGTTAAAATAACTCTCAACTGAAAACCACCTATATTTGTGTACAAGTGTGTATTGGACCCAATCAAAATGTTTCTAATTTCTACTTTTATTTATTTGAATATAGTACTTAATATTTTGTTCATTATTTATGCCAGGTTCTCTCTTTAAAAAGGAACGAGTCCACTCGTATAAATTCTTATTGAAACGAATTGCTAATTGCTTTTCATGATAGAACATCCACTGATGGATTTACTGTCCGTCGGATGTTGAATGCCGGAAGTGCTGTCTAGATTGAATGTCCGATATTTATGTCTCTTGCGGACATGCCTTGAAGTAGCCCTTGACTCAGTTTACAGTAATATTCTGCTTTTAACCTTTTCAGGATCACTAGATTGTATGTATATATATATATATTTATATATATATATATATATATATATATATATATATATATATATATATATATATATATATATATATATATATATATATATATATATATATATATATATATATATATATATATATATATATATATATATATATATATATATATATATATATATATATATATATATATATATATATATATATATATATATATATATATATATATATATATATATATATATATATATATATATATATATATATATATATATATATATATATATATATATATATATATATATATATATATATATATATATATATATATATATATATAAATATATATATATATACATTTTTTTATATTTACATATTTGTGTGTGTGTGTGTGTGTGTGTTCAAATTGTATATAAACGTCCTTTAAAAACAATACGTTTCATTAATTTCGTATTATTACATTGTTTAATGATTTTCCCTGAGAAAATTTGATAATTATATGACTTTTAATCTCACAGTCGGTGTACCGCTCATGCAAACACAAAACAAGAGGGCCAACTTACCACCTATCACCCGAGTCGAGATAATCACGGTGTTAATTATTCATCGCAAGCTGGGAGCCCATATTATTTCCTCGGATTTGCCTAATATACCTGCAAGATTACTCGTAACAAGAGATACAAATGATATATCCCTATTAGATACGTGCCCGGCTATTTCCTCCGTCTGACGATATCGGGACCCCGCCCTAATCATACCCCCGCCGAGTGGGGGATCCGCTCGACTCGAGCGGGCACGAAACAAAATAATAAATTACTCACCTTTTCATATCCGTGTTTCATCGCGTTTATCCTAATTGCCGGTAATTTAGATTCCTGTTCCTACGGCTGCGGACGGAGGCGGCCCATATTAATAATTTTATCCGCCCCCTACATACAAGGCGTTCATTGTTCGCTGTACTGACACACTTTGCACTCGCTGTTTCTTCGGCACCCGGCTGACGAGCTCCACCCTAACCGCCAAAACAACGATTTTACTAGATCAGACCTTTTAGACCTGAATTTCAGGGGTTTTCTTAAGAACTCCACCCTAACCGCCAAAACAAGGATTCTACTAGATCAGATCTTTCAGAGATGAATTTCAGGGGATTTCTTAAGAACTCCATCCTAACCGCCAAAACAACGATTCTACTAAATTAGACCTTTCAGACCTGAATTTCAGGGGATTTCTTAAGAACTCCACCCTAACCGTCAAAACAACCATTCTACTAGAAAAGACTTTTCAGGCCTGAATTCCTGAGAATTTCTTAAGAGCTCCACCCTTACCGTCAAAACAACGATTCTACTAGATCAGACCTTTCAGACCTGAATTTCAGGGGATTTCTTAAGAACTCCACGCTAAGCGTCAAAACAACGATTCTACTAGATCACACTTTTCAGACCTGAATTTCAGAGGATTTCTTAAGGGCTCCACCGTAACCGTCAAAACAACGATTCTTCTAGATTAGAACTTACAGTCCTAAATTTCAGGGGATTTTGAAAGATATTCTCAGTATTATTAATATTTAAAGCATTTACTTTGTGGTTTGTCATTTTTACATTTTTAATGATAGAATGACCAAAAAAGTATATGCAGCTAATGTGATTGTGAGAACATAACGAGATGATTGTGAGAACATAACGAGACAGCCGAAAAAGACAGATCTAATCAGGGCAAAAAAGGCACATTTAGATCAATCAGACCTAAAATCTGGTGGTGTCAATAATCTGTGTAATCGTAGGGCATGTATGACTAGACGTATGGATGTAAAGAAATTAACAAATTGTTTATTTAAAAAAATTAAACATATATAAAAAAAATCTGATAAAACGTTTATCAAAAATGTACTTTTCCAAAATATGTCACCATTATTATCTATGTTTCCTTTTACAAAAAGTCCAGTTGTTAACCCCCCTCCCTTCTAATTATAACTCTACCAACCTCTGTATATACCTTAATATGTTTTCTTCTCGTTAGTTTGACTATTCATCTGTAGACGAAAACATCTTAAGTGGAATTATAAAAGTATTTTTTTTTTTAATTATCTGTATGTCATTCCACAAAATTTATGCCAAATCAATAAATAATACAATATGCAAGTGTAGAAAGTGATCACTTAAACCAGGCAAATGCCAGGCTATAAACCCTGTGACACTTAGAATTTCGCCTCTTCTCGGATAAAAACGATGGATGGAAAGGTGTCTTGGCTTGAGATGAGAATATCTCAAGCTGAGACACCTTTAATAAACCCTTTAATCCCGTGCCCTGAAATTGTCACATCTGCGCGGTTATTTATTGTGGATTTTCAGCATCACTCAGTCGGTAGGTACAATGAGTGTAATGGACTTTCTTTTAATACCTTCTTTCAAGTCGTTACGTTACAATAATATTTATATGCTAATTAATTTCATTTTAATTATAAACCTTGAGGCAACGTGCCCAACTTCCAAGGTTCATGTGGAATATATGTTCATTCATTATTTTTGAAACATTAAATAAAACGAATAACTATTTGCTTATCTTAGCATTGCTTAGCCATTATTTCCTTGTTTGTATCACCATTTGAACGTCTAAAATACAATGTTATGCCCTAGATTCCTCTGAGAAATGCCGCATTTCGGCTGTTTCCTTTCCCAAACAGCAGTTATGTCTCTGTTCTCCTTCACTTACGTCATCGACAAGCTTTGCCTTCTTGTTAATGATGACCATTAAAATATGACTTGCGTTACTAACGTATTCTGGAGCATACTACTATATAGAAGCAAAACGTGGACTATCGAGCAGGCGAAACGGGGTTGGCTAACTATCGAGCAGGCGAAACGGGGTTGGCTAGAAGCGTTTGAGATGTGGTGCTAGAAGACACACAAATATATTGTACCCATTAAATATGCTTAACCTACATGGACCAAATTATCTCCGACATGCGATGTAGCAGGTACGCCGAGTTGAAGAGGCGTGCGGAGGATAAAGACGGGCAGAGACTGACAATTGATTGAAGCAAACCAATCATCACAATACCCACGAAGAAGAAACAAATTGTTTAATTTTAAAGATCTTTGAAAGAAGTTTTCCTTTCGAGTTAAAATATGAAAACAAATACATATCATACATTTATATGATGCTGTATATCTTAATTTTATCAAGTAAAATCAGCAAAATACTACAACCTTTTTCAAAAAATTTTGTGAAGATGAATGCTGGTAAAATACCAAACATAAAAGTGAGAATATTTAAGTCCTAAATTAGGTTTTCCACAAAAAAAAAATTTCATTTACGTCCATACTCCTCAGACTTCCATATTCTCCTTCATCTATGTATGTTGAGATATCAATAATAAAATCTTAAGGATTTTTTTCAGCTACCAGATAGATGTGATTATAAGGACGTCATATCTATATGATATTTCCACCGATTTATAAGATGAGAATTTTAAGTATTTACAACCACCATTAACGTATTTAAATATTTGATTTAATTGATATTATGACAATTTGAGTTCGAGAATAATCGACAGATGGTAAAATCGCCAGCCTTAGTTTCATTTATTATCATAAAATGAAATAAAATAAATTTTTATCAAATAAACAACTCACAAAAAATACATTAACTAAATAATTGAGAAATGTCGAAGAGTCCAAACAGCATCAGGAGCATATGACGCCAACATTTAAGCTAAAATCCCAATCAATCTATGATACTAGTACTTATCTTTGTCTAGATCTTCCATATCGATGCTATGTCGCCTAAGGTCTGAGCACTGCTCACTGCCTCTGCATCCCTTTAAGATAAATATGCGTTACATCACCATATTGCGAATCAGGACAAGATATAGGGGATGCAAACCATACGTTATTTCAGTGTCCGCTCACAACAGAGGAGAGCTTTCTAAATAGCTTAACACAGGCAAGAATCCAACACCCTACACAAGTATCCACCCTTCTTTCTGAACCTTACTCTAGAATTGCAGTCATAATTTCTAATAATGATAAAGCTAAACACATTTTAACTACGAACAATTTTATGAGTATATATTACTAAGCATTATTATTTTTTTGTTTGTAAATAAAAATAAGACTACTATGGCAGAAATATATCCTTTCAGTGAGTGACTGCCAAATAATAATAAAAATGTCGATCAACATAACGATTCAAAACGCTTGTGTTTTTATTCTGACAAAGCATCTAATATGAAAATAATAAATATAAATCATATGTATTTGTAAACATGTCATCATTAAAAAGCTTAATTGAAATTTTCAACTTATGACTAATTGGCTTATTTTGCACATCACCTTTCAATATACATTAGTTTATTGTCAGTATATGTTACATATTGTAAAGCTCAACTTTGTGACTCGATGTCAATACGTTAGGATATCACGTGATAACAACTCCTTACAAGGTGTGACTGAAAGCAAGTCGCATGTCATATATTTATACAGTTTATTTAAGCTTCAAAAAACTATTCAGGATACTTCCTACTTAAAGTACTTTCACAACATTAACGTTACCATGAATCCAATTCAATTTAAAAAAAGATATGTAAATAGAAAAATGTATTTAACAAACTCTGAAGTATACATATTAGAAGCTACTTGTGTATTGTCAGACTTACAAATATTATTTATGATATTTATATGAAATTTTTATTCCTTTACAACATGAGAATGACTTTTTTTAGTTATGGATGTTCAGAAGCAAGGCTTCTCCTTGCTCACTTGCTCGTGATGATAATTTTTCAAATCCTTATTACTGTTCATAATATTGCGTTTTTTAAGTGAAATTTCTTGGGTGGTGATTCGATAATCGATAATTGGCTGAGAATTCAGGTTGAAATTTTAAGGAAGCGTCACGTTTATTAGGCACCCTTCGTTGCATGAGAGAGAAAAACGGTTTCACGAAGAGAGAAGGAAAAAGAGCACTTTAAATTCCGACGCCACTGGAGTGGACCAAATGAGATACACAACGATACAAAGTGATAGAATAAGATAGTAAAATACACGTCAGATGCTTCATATGAACAGTTGAATTAAGTAAAGTAACGTTTGTGGCGTTGTGTAAGTAAAATGTAGATTGAGTTTTTTTCTTTTTATCTTAAAAATATCGAATCACGGACATATATCGCTCACTCCTTTCAAGAACGTCATAAATCAAAAAACTTGATTTTTCAGAATAACGTTTTTAAAGTTCAAACATAAAATACAATGTTTTAAAAATAAATATCAAGCCACTTATTCAACTTTTTACTGTGCAATAGATCTTTTTAGGTAAAACCTGAATATTTTTTTCCCATTTGAAAAATATTTACTTTATTTAAAAAAGTAATTAAACAATACCTTTTCTTCAAAATGGAAAAATAACACTTTCTGCCCTGTAGCGGGTAAATATTAAGTTAAAAATATGCCGCTTTTGCTGGGATATAGTATATTTTCTGGGCATTACGAAAACACGCACAACTCAAAATTGACGATTTTTTATTTATGACGTTCTTGAAAGTAGTGAGCGATATATCATATTTGAGTAATGGCAAATCATGAAAATGAATATTACAAATTTAAGCATTAATCAATGACAGTGTAAATATTGAATAAACAAAATATTTTCATGTAATTTTTGTATCTTTGTTTTCCTTTTAAGATTCTCTCTCTTTCCTCCATCTGTCATCATATTAAATCCCTCCTTCTTATGTGAGCGTCACATCAGGTCCTCCTGATGTCGACTATCACTTAAAAGAAATTGTTCTTGTCTTGGGCAGCTTTAAACATCGTCTCGGTGTTCCTGATCCCAGTCCAATCTCGTATATTCCAGAGTCAGGAGATTCAGTCTTCTGCCCACACCTCGTCGACCCTCTATTTTGCCTTCTATGATTAGGTGCAATAGCTCGTACTTCTCTCCTTCTTTGCACAAACCCCAGAGAGGACACCTTCCAGACCTTGATATCAGTCAGCAACTGCCTTCCACTGACCATATCGTCCATGAAATGTATAGCATTCTACGATGAAGCCACATTTGGAATACCTCTTATCGGTCACAGTGCTGATTTGGAGGGCTTACGATTCAACCAGACATAACACCTCACCCTTATTTACCAAAGCTGCAGATTGAGGGTATCGTTATAGAATATATCAATTATCTTATTAAAAACTATACGAGTAGCCTCTATTGTGCACAGAGATAAAACCCAGGTACTTAAAAAATTTTATTTTATTAAATCCCTTATATTCTTTTATCACTGGAAGGTGCTGCACGCGCCATTTTTTATTTTTACTTATTTATTACACCTTTAATGAAAACTCTCCTCGTTTATCTTTCAATAAAAGTCAAATTTTGAAATAACTTGCCTAATAATAAATTAATGACACATCTTTGTAATAAGCACTACAATTTGGATTTAATGGAAATATTAAATTCCCCTAGAAAATTGGAAATGACTTTATAAAATAAAGCTCTCTCAACCAGCCAAAGTGGGCGAAAATCAAAGGGTATCTCATCTTATAAAACGTCTCATCTTGTTTTATTAACCATCCCTTAACCCTTTGAACACGAAAACGTCGAATTCAGAAATATTACAAATTAAACTTGACATTTTTTGTATTACCGACGAGGTCAAAATAAAACTAAAACTAATATTGTAATATCATCTAAACTAGCAGTGCACAACAGTCTCGTACCAACTCGAAAACGAGGCGTGGAGTTAGCAAGACAAGGATGAAAGTAGACTGAACGCAGATGAATGCGATCTCTCAAACGGATGTGCGACAAAACTCTGTCTCTCAAATGAAATCTCTCTTTTTTGTTTAATTTTCAAGAAGTTCCACTTGTATCACGCATACTACGGAACTACACGCTCATTTTTTTTCAGGCTGAGCAAGGTTATTGGCACTTCATAACCAGTATCATTTTATCATCAAAAACTTGTTAAATTTATGGTTCATGATGTTCAAACGTGTTTTCGTATTATACTGAAAATTACTGTAGAAATAACGATAAATAATGCCTTTTTTCATTAAAAACCAATTTTAAATTTTTTAAGTGCCTGCTCTTGAAAAACTCCTCCCTCCCAAAAAAGACTTTATCAAATTTTATTCCTAGAAAGTAACGGTTCAATGCATTCCGGAACGACTAATGTCATTTATTTCTTTTATTCTTTGGCTCTTTATTCATTAACTACTTTTTATATGAAAAAGACGATTGCTTAGGTTCGCTTGATTGCTTAAAAATAAATACTGTACTCAATTGAAAATAATACGTTGTAAATAACTTTAGAGATAATATTGAGTGATTTGAAGATAATGCTTCACAGTTGTAAGTTTGTAAATGTATACAGCCTATATGACATAAAGCTACTAAATATATTTTTATTAAAGACAATAATATATTTACGGAAATTGAAGTATCAAAAATAAATATATTTATGAAAAATTAATTTAACCCCGTATGTTTTTACTTGAATGATTTTTTATTTGTATAAAATCGATACCATAATTTGTCTTATTTCAATGAAATTTTTCATTAAAATTTGAAGAAATATTCAAAATTTACTACAAATTCCACACGTTGATGATTGATCTTAAAAATAAATTAGATTAAAATAAGTATTAAACACTTCAGCGAACGAATTCTTGAAAATGAGTTCAGTCACATCTCACATTTTCAGGGATCGGATTGGCTATTCTTTTCTGAAAGAACAAAATAATCGGTATATGTTAATATATTAACAACATTTTGAGTGTGTCCAAATACTTGTTGACAAAATCTGGATTATCTCTACTTACAGGAATTATTTTCATATGATTTTTTAACATCTCATCAAAGATGACAAAAAATAATATGAATATAATATGTTTCTCATGTGTGCATAATCCAGGATTCGGACCTCACATACTAATAAAAGAGTTTCTGTTAATTAAAAAACTTCTTTTCATCTCACCAATAGATATCTCTAGTGAAGTTCTAGTGATTCAAGAACATGTTTCAAAATTGGTTCATATATGTAGAACTTCCGAGAATTTGATTAGTGTGGTTGTCAATAATGGGCAGAATTGTTTAATGTTGCACGTGTGTAAAATGATCACTTAAACTAGCCTATGACGGTCGTCAGCCCCGTAAATGCCCAGACTTCCATATTCTTCTTCATTTTTGATGAGATGTCAAAAATGATATGTAAATATATTTATCTTTACAATATAAATCGCTTAAGTATTTATGTTTCACGGCAAAAGTAGGTGTGTATTTTTTTTTTGCAGATTTAATAACAAATGTATTTTGTACTCAACACATTAAAATGCATGCTTAGACAAAAAGTGATTGTCCACGGGTCATTAAGTATGAATAAAAAAGGTACAATTTCGATCCAAAGTTTATGTTAAACTCTGTCAGTCATGTATTATACAAAGAATATATTTATTAAAAACGTTTTTTAAAGAATGACTACAAAAATGTCAGTTTACTAAAATCAGCTTGAAAAATAATAACTGTGGGTGTGATATCTTAAATTTACTTACGGGTAATAATGTGGGCTAAATATACGAGTACATTTGTATTTTTCGCTATTTTTGTATCTTTCCATTATTTGCTTTGTATTAACAAATTATATGTTAACGTACAATAGCGCGTAATATTTCCCTGATATTTTATTCCACCTATTAGTAATCGCAGCAAATCTTGGTCACAACTGTCGTCAAGAAAAGGCGATTCAGTTGGCTTGGCCATGTACTCCGCATGCCTCCTGAGAGCCTTAATCAAGCTTGCCTCTTTTACAAGGCATCAGGTTCGCGCCGCCCAGGACGACCACTGCTGACAATTCGTCGACAGTTCTCATCAGAACTTCTTGACTAGATCTGACTTGGGAGGATGCAAGGGAGCTGGCAGCCGACAGAAAAGCCTGGAGACAGTTTGTGGACTCCATATGCTCCACCTAGGGAGCGGATATGGTTAATAATAATAAGTAATTGATTAACTTTTGAAGATGTTCCCTCAATATAATTAAGATGTACCTACTAAAACTGGCAGGCAGCATGTGGTAACTAAAAATAAAAGAAGGGTACTCTGGGTTTAAACCATTACATTGTGACCAATTGCTCCATATGATCTCCCAAAGTATCATCGTATAAAATATTTCTTTAATATCTGTCACGGTAAAATTTGAAATTTTATCGACTCCAATTAACTTGCTACATAAAGTATATTAACAGCGGTTCTGAAACAGATATACACGTTTAATATATTCCTTCTGTCGTTAGCCTCCTTTTTGCATGAATTTTACATATTTTACTGGAACGAAATAATAATTGGGAATAAGAGCTCCGCATGTATTTTGATACTTTTTAACCTTAATAATTGTTAGGGGTTTTGTGGGTTTATTTTCCATATATCTCTTAATATTCTTTTTTTACGTCAATCTTTTTAATATATGGTAACATGTAAAATATAATACACATTCCAAAAAAAAGGTCAATCTTGATTTCATTTTATCTGTGAACTCATGTTTTATTAAATGTATAATATTTTTTTTTATTGGAAAATTTCCATTATCTTAAGATATATTTAGACTAAATAATCTGTGATTTAAGTGATACAGCGTTTCGATGATCGATAATTAGATGTAAATTGAGAGGGAATTTTTTATATGACAAAGAAATAATGACTGATAAAGTGTATTTGGAAATTTGAACGGGAGAACAGAACGAAGACTGCACGACCATATTAATCAGAACCTAAAACCTGTTGGTATCAAAAGTCTACGTAATCGGAAACTACTTATTACTTCAAACCCTTATCCGCACACCAATGGTGCATAGGGCACTGCATTATACGAACACAGTGTTATCTTGATCGTTAACACATGAAGGAAAGGTGATCAGCCCTCCGCTTCAGGTACCAGTCCAGGGTAATTTTGAATAAATATTAGAGTGAAAAAATCACCTATATTTATTTGACTCCCCCCCCTGGGAATCGAACCCGGGACCTCCAGAACGGTAGCCGATCGTGCTGACCATTACACTGCGGAGGCGGACCAAAATAATTTATTACTAGATGTATGGAAATGAAGGAAGCTTGAAGAGTATGTCAGGACAGAAGAGTGTGACGTTCGTTCCTCTATTCTTACCTCTGCGGGGAAACAGCGTGATGGTAGTAGAAGTAGAAGTAGTTATTTTATGTACGTATAGTAGATTAATCTGTGGTTAGTCATTTCCAATTGGAAGCAAAATGTGAACACACTTTGAGTACCTACAGAAATGGTGAGGGTTTTTATTAAAATGTGCATGTTTCGATTTAAGCAGAAACTTAGTTGGTTTTTAAGGTAAATCTTTCAAAGCAGAATAACCAACTAATCGATGTAACAGTTGGCAACAAAAACCGTACAAAAATTGAGAATGTTTTTATTAAAATGCGTATTTTTTGATTTAAGTAGAAACTTAGTTGGTTTTTAAGGTAAATCTTTCAAAGCAGAATAACCGACTAATCGATGTAACAGTTGGCAACAAAAACCGTACAAAAATTGTGAATGTTTTTATTAAAATGCGTATGTTTTGATTTAAGTAGAAACTTAGTTGGTTTTCAAGGTAAATCTTTCAAAGCAGAATAACCGACTAATCGATGTTACAGTTGGCAACAAAAACCGTACTAAAATTGTGAATGTTTTTGTTAAACGTGCAGGTTTTGCTTTAAGTACAAACTTGTGTGGTTTTCAAGGTATCTTTAAAAGTAGAATAACCACCAAATCCAAGGTTAGTCATTCACGATTGGCAGCAAAAAACTAAGTTACTACTGGTATAAAAATTATAAATATTGTTAAAATGTGCTTCTTTTGATTTAAGTAGGTGAAAACTTGTTTGGTTTTTAAGGTAGATCTTTTTTTCTTAACTTTGGTATATAAAGTGTTTGAGAAAAGTAGTTTGTTACATATCATAATAACTAGAGAGAGTATATTAAATGATTAATGTCGAGAAGTGGTAGTAAAATAGCCACCCTACACATAGTGCACGTAAATTACGCAGCGGTAAACCTACGCATTACTGAATATAAAGTAGCTGCACTAAATCGCTGTGGAGTTCAAAAGCTATTAGTCTTCTACAAATGAAATAGCGAAATCTTTACCTAGAGTAGGAAAACACTTTAATGTAATGAACGTAATAATTTATTGTCCTCTTTGTTGTACTGTATACAGGGTGTAACGAAACGTTAAGGCCCAGTATTCATTAAGTGGTAACTTATTTTTCTCTAAATCCAGGTTACATTTTACGTTTTTTTTTTTTTCTTAAAACGCCGTTTTTGCATTAAAAAAAAATTCTTTGAAAAAAATATATGGGTTTGAATTGAGTATAATTGGTGAATATTTCACTTTCAGTTAGTTAAGTAATCACTCAATAAATCCTATGACAGTCGTAAGCCCTGTTAATGCCCAGACTTCCATATTCTTTTAATATTTTTTGACATCTCATCAAAGATGATGAAGAATATGGAAGTCTGGGCATTTACGGGGCTGACGACCGTCGTAGGCTGGTTTAAGTGATCACTTTACACACGTGTAACATTCACCAATTCTACCCATTTATGACAACCACACTACTCAAATTCTCGGAAGTTCAATATATATGAACCAATTTAGAAACCTTGTTCTTAAATCACTATATATCAATATTCTTCCATATTCTTCATCATCTTTGATGACATGTCAAAATATAATATGAAAATAACTCCTGTAATTGGAGATTATCCAGATTTTGTGAACAAGTATTTGGACACACTCAAAATGTAGTCTTTTAATATTTGTTGATATGTCAAAAACGTTCTATAATTATCTTTATTTCGTGATGTGATTCCGATTCTGATAATTTTTAATTATTTTTAATTTTCAGTCGGTGCATTAACAAGCTCATTCCCTAGAACTTATTAATATCCTTTGTAAACTTACAAATTAAATAGAAGAGCTAAAATGATATCGATAAGTTACTTCGTTAGGATCATTGAATTATTTAGAATCATGCCTTTACCGAGATAGCGCGAGTGTTTAGGGCTTGAATAATCACTCATGAATTACATGAAATTAATATAACTGTTAATATAAAGTTTGAATCCACTCACAAGTAGGTAAAGACTTAACTTGTTAACCTTAAACCTAAGTAGGGCCATAATAAGCAGTGTTGTATAAGCCGCAGCTAGGTTTCAGAGTTACTTGGACGCTAGGTAATTCGATGGTATTATTAAGTGTATTTTTTTGCAAATAGATTCGAATTTAATTCAATTTTATATTTAATTTATTATTCAGACTTCACGATGGAAGCTTAGTTTCCGAAACTAGTAGTCTTTAATAAAACTCAAGTGGTATAAAAACAAGTGTTTCCTTAATCATTGTAATAGATTCGAACAAATGTTTTCTGCAAAAAATAATTGGTTTAGTTTCTGCGTATGGTGTATATATATGAATATTTCAATGGTTTTAAAAACGTTAAATTGATGATTTTTAATATTTAAAAAAATATATATTTATATATTTATTATACTTGTATTTTTTTTTAATTCCTCAGTGAAAATATATATAATTTACATATTTATTTGCAGATAGATGTAAAAATCATTTTGTACAACAAGTAATTATTTTTAGTGCGAGATTTTCATACTTTCCTCATTGAGAGCACAAAAGGTTTGTTCATATAATAAAATGTAGTAAGCAGAGATGCTTTCTGGGTAAATACGTTTCCAAAGCCACAACTTCCAGAAAATGTGCAGATTAAACCTTATGGCAGAAAGGGTTAGCGCACTAGCACTTCTCGTGAAATTAGTTCATTACTTAGTTTTAAATTACATTACTTTTTAAAAATTCACATGCATACACAAACACAAACACATGAATATAAACATATATGTGTGTGTTTGTGTGTGTATATCCACTCGAGTCATGAACGGCTGAACTTGCCTGTATTTGCTGAAAACCCTTTTTAACGTATTTTTCTAGAGACTTTTATGGAATTATATATTATTCCTGTCGTAACCGCACAATTATTGGCATGAGAAAGTAAACACGGTTGAAATGGTCACTCTAATAATTTTGAAGTGCGACTATTTGACCTGTGTGTACACTCGTAGAGAAGAGTGGATGGAAATTGAAATTTCCTTTGATTTTTTACGAACAAACTTCTGTTCTATATCAATAAATATCCTTTTACGAGATGACAATCTTTTTCCAAGGAGCAGACTTTTATATTTTTAACAAATAGATTGCAAATAAGAACATGTAAAATGGTGACAAATACTTTTCCTACTGCTGCATTAAATGAAGTCACTAACCGTTATGAATTATTGTCAATCAAAATAGAAGGATTTAGGCCCTATAAGACATAATGCAATTACATAATTGCTTTTGAATGATAAATAATTTTTATTTTCCAACAATGTCAATTATTTAATTTTTGATTAATCAACTAACCCTTAATTTATGACCTTTAAATCCGAAAGTATTGTAACTTTAAAATTACAAAAACAAAAGACGACAAATTACTGTAATACTATAAAAAAACATTTTTTTCAATTCATTTTATTTTTCTTTTTTTTTGCAAAAGTAATCTTCTACGTGTCACTTAATTTTCAAAATCTTAAAAATTCATTAGTTTTGTGTAGCAAACTAACAGAAACAAGAGTAATTGGTGGAAATATATTTTATTTTCTTACAAATATTATTTTAACTGCATCGAGTGGAAAGCTTTCTAATCTACTTTTAATATGAAAATATGTGTGTATCAATTGATTGTTTTTTTTTGGCATAAGTAGTGCAAAATCATAAAATATATATTAAAATACTTTCGATGTCTTAAAATGTTGTCTCCTTTTAACAAATAATTTATAATATGCCAGCAACAAATATTCTAGTAACGTATTGAAATATTTTAAACCATTCGATATGAATTATTTTATATATCTTTTGTATTTTATGGTAAGACGCACGTTAAAAGTCAATATTTATTTGTCTTAAATAAAAATTCTACTTTAATTTACAAAAAAAAAAATCTTTCGTGGACACGCAATAAGGTACCAAAATATCAAACATTATTTCAGGGAAACCAATCGAACGAGTAAAATCACTATTCCTATTTTGTCACCCGATTTCAACTTTCATCTAAGAGACATTCAAGCATCACAAGATAGTTTTAAAAACTAGAGGGAATAAAATAAAGTAAAATAGAGCAGTTAATACTTTTTTACTGACTTTTATTTACAAAATAGCTGACTTGTCACCATTAAATTACGGTATGTACGTAAAGGAAAATAGACAAAGAAATAAACTTCAATAAATCTTTGCCCTTATAATCAAACAACATTACAAACTCTGTAAAATGTTGTTTGTTTATACTTTATAAATTTTATGTGATAATTAATCATCATATTTGTCTCAAAAGTTTGATAATCACTGTCGTTAGCCACGTATTGGATGTCTTGGGTTTGATTCCTAGAAGGGTCAATAATAATAATAATATATATATGTATATATATATATATATATATATATATATATATATATATATATATATATATATATATATATATAAATATATATATATATATACAAATATATATGTATACAATATATATATATATATATATATATATATATATATATATATATATATATATATATATATATATATATACACACACTCGCACACACACACATCTACAAATACGCGCGCGCCTATATATTATATAAAATGGTGGAATCATATTTTTACAGTCCAGAAAAAGTAATGGACGTAGCCACCTATAAAAAACAAACTGATTTTTTTTTAATATCGAAAATAGGTGAATCGGAAAGAAAAAGATTGACTGCTGAACAAACGAATTAAATATTTTACTAAAGAGATATTTTCATGAAAAATTTTCATCCATTTCTTATTTTACTGAGTTATTTGCGACCGCGAAATTCTTTCTCCCAAATACGAAAAAGGCTATTGATTTAAGGAGAATATTTGAATAAGCCCTCTCGGTCGTCCAATTCGCAAAGGATTTTCGAAATAAAAATCAGTTTGATGTATAAATACATACACAACATGGATTTATTGTACATCTATATAAAGAACCTTTTATTTAAATATTACTACATGTTTGGTAAATTTTAATTGGAGGAATCGTTTCTGAAATTGGAATCGAATTAATATTTAAATTTACGATACCGTTTATCCTAAGTACCTACACAAAGTTGAACCTATTTGTTACCCTATATATAGCGATTAAAACGGTCATAGTAAAACAGAATTAGTATTTAGAATTTTTTCTCCTGAAACGACACGTCCATATTCGATAAATGTTTTATTTACACCCCTAAATATATGTGAACTCTAAGCAGCTGTTATTCTCATTTTTCTATCTTCGAATTTTCCTCCGTTTCCTTTCTAATATTCCAGTACTGTCCTTCTTAACGTCATACGTATTATATCAAATATATTTTACTCCTTTATCCAAATATAAGCAATGCAGGACTGTTCATCTTGTTTTTTTTTAAATAAACGATAATTTGTGTTTATCTGATTCAGTTCTCTATGCACCATTAAATCTGGATAGGCCCGGAACAAAAATGAAGTATAAAATGAAAAATAACAAAACGAACTTCTGTAAATAATACCGCTTATTGACACTCGAAGTTTTTTTTTCAGTGATATTTGAGGTGGAAAATTGTATATCGTATTATGTGCTTCGCCTTTCAAGCCGGGTGGAATGCCTGAAAGATTTTGTGACAAGAATGTATGGAACATCTTATTCAACCGATTTGCTGCGAGAGCATATTTCAAAGAGAAATCCACGCGAAGAACGCTGGAATACACACAGTCACTTGCATTCATACACAAATTTATAGTGTTTTACTGTTTGTATATTATTCACTACACATTCTACACAATACAAACTCCTTCGCATTTAATCGTGCCATAAATAAGTCTTCCCATGAATGCAACGGATCTTGGAATGTTGCAACTATGGTAAAACGTCGCAAAAGAATATAAAACTTAAATTCTCGCTTAGGTCTACTTAAAGAATACTATAAATAATACTTCTCTGAAGATTTATTCAATAGAGATTCACCAGTATCCCAACAGCGTCGGTTTATATTATAGATGTCTCAACAAACGGAAGTAATATGAAAGTCTGGGCTTCAGATGGGTCTTCGGCTGGCTTTAATGAACACATTGTACACTTGATTGACATTCACCGCTCTAGGCATGATAAAACATCGATTCCAATTTATAATCTAACCAATCAATAAATTATGAGAACCCTTAATGTTAGTTTTTTTAAAGACACTTTTTTTCCTGAGTTTGGTATTTTGATAAATTGTAGTTGTCTCACTATAGACGAAGTAACTTTATTATGAGAAGAATCTCTCTTAATATCGATGTTACTTTGCCACGTTAGTTTTTTTCCGTCGCTTCTATCATCTATCGATGAAATAGTAAAAATTAAATAAATATAATATATCGCTCACTCCGTTCAAGAACGTCATAAATCAAAAAACATGATTTTTCAGGAGAACGTTTTTGAAGTTTATGAATATAACACAATATATTAAAAATAAATATATAGCCACTTATTGAACTTTTTACGGTGCAACAGATTTTTTAGGTAAAAACTGAAGGTTTTTTTTTCCATTTGAAAAATATTTAGTATATTTAAAAAAATAAGTAAACAAAACCTTTTCTTCAAAATATAAAAAAAAAACATTTTCTGCCCTGTAGCGGGTAAATGTTAAGTTAAAAATATGCCTCTTTTGCTGGGATATAGTAAATTTTCTGGGCATTCCGAAAACGTGCACAACTGAAACTTGACGATTTTTGATTTATGACGTTCTTGAAAGGAGTGAGCAATGTGTGTCACCAACTTTAAAAATCCGCCAGATAAAATTTTAAAGGATTTAAAAATATATACTCTATCGAAATGCCAACTGTGGGTGGGTATTATTATAGTTTAAAATATTAATATACATGAAAACCCTGCTAAAAATACTTGAATACAGCGTTGTATTTCGAATTTCACTATTCATGAAACTTGCCTTCTGACCCATATCGGCCAATCAGAGTGCGGGGATAAGTAGAAAATTAACAAGTTGCATGTTTTTTTTTTTAAATACTGAAAAAAATCCCGAAAAATGGGGAAATTCTCTATTTCATAATATTTTATTTAATGATAGACAAATCTTTGAAATATAAATGTTACCCGGAGAATTTTGTTTAATCGAATTACATGGATCTGGCGGATTTTAAAAGTAGGCGACACACACAAATATATATATATATATATATATATATATATACATATATATATATATATATATATATATATATATATATATATATATATATATATATATATATATATATATATATATATATATATATATATATATATATATATATATATAAATATATATATTTATATTTATATTTATATTTATTTCCTTTTTAACCACCCGGTAGATAAATCATTCCACATTATTCACGCTATTGCTGTTCGAGTATCTTTTGCGACCAAGATTACTTGAATGGATTTATTTTAAGATTTATATGAACAATAAATAATGTTGCGAGGTTCCTTCTGTATTTGAGTGCCTTTCGTATTCATATTATTATCTCTTTTATCTACGTGCTTTTATTTTTATGTTTATACGTAAAATGATGAATACGTTCTAATGAGTTAAATGCAATTACTCCTCGCAATTTTATCAACCCTTATTACTATATCGACCCTTTCCCGACAAAACGCCGTAAATTAGTTTAAAAAAAATCTTTATTTATTTAATTCGGTTTTATCGATCCAAAAATGTATATTTCCAAAAATTTATTTTATCTATCCAAAAATTAATAAAAGGTTAGATTACTGGTTTTCTTTTCACAAATCATTTAAAACGTCGTGTAAACAAAACACTATAAATTTGTAAAAATCGAGTATTTTCAAGATGTAGAAGTCTGGCCATTTACAGGGCTAGCGACCTATCATGAGCTGGTTAATTGATCATTTTTATGTGTGTAAAATTTACCATTTTACACACTACTCAAATTTAGGAAGCTCAATTTATGTTTCATTTGAAAATATGTATCTTCCGTGTGCTACTTAACTACTTAAATTACTTCTTTAAAATACCACGGAACCATATTTGGTTGAAAAAGAAGTACCATGCTGAAAACGTTTTTTATTGAAGCATATATAAATATTACTTAACAATTTTGAGAAGTGTGGTTGTCAATCATAGGAAGAGTAGTTAATGATACACAAATAATTACAAGTGACCACTTTTACACACCTTTGACACGTCGTTAGGCCTATAAATGGGAGACATCCATAAACTTCTTCATCTTTCTCGAGATAAATAAATAAATCAATACATAAAGAAATAAATAAAGACTTTAATTAATTAATTAATCTTAGCATATAAAAAAGTGAGAGGAATTCACAATATGTAAACCACAATTTCTTCTTCTAAAAACGAGTAATTATTTTTTTATATAAAATTGAGGAAGTCGATACAAAAATTCTGCGTTCAAGGTAGAATGAAAAACTTTAAGTCAAAATCTCACTTTAAATTCACTGATGTTCACAGATTTACTTTTATGTCGATTTTACTATATTTTTCGTTGCACACATAATAGGGTTTATTCAGAAAGCTCTTGGCAGAACTTTGAAAGCCTTTTCTAGAGTTTTAAGTTATGTTTTGTTATAGCCCGTGCTGCCGGGACCCTAAAATAATTTAAAGACAGAGCTTTGGGAAATCACCATAATTATTTTAATTTTAAACAAAAAAAAGATAAATTTTAAAACCGCAGCAACATGTTCTGCTGTTTTAAAGTAAGAAAAATTCGTGAATCAGTTTTGTAACTATCGAGCCAAAAATATAATTTATTTTTTAAAATGTGTGGATTATATTCGTTTAATGTATTTTAATTAAAACATCATGTACCTCTACAAGCGACATCTATTGGTGATATGAAAAGAAGTTTTTTATTGAGCAGAAACTCTTTTATTAGTATGTATTCATCTCACCAATAGATGTCTCTAGTGAAGTTCTAGCGATTCAAGAACAATGTTTTAAAATTGGTTCATATATTGTATATAGAACTTCCAAGAATTTGAGTAGCGTGGTTGTCAATGATGGGTAGAATTGGTGAATGTTACACGTGTGTAAAGTGATCACTTAAACCTGTCTAATGGTCGTCAGCCCCGTGAATGCCCAGACTTCCATATTCTTCTTCATCTTTGATGAGATGTCAAAAAGGAATATTAAAAATTACTCCTATAATTGGAGATAATCCAGATTTGTGAACAAGTATTTAGACACATTTTAATAGATTTATATTATCCACTGACACTTCGTGATGGAAGTGCATTTTTAATTTATTATTAGATTAAAACCAATATTTTTAGCTTTTCCACTTTTTTATTTGACCAGCGACCGGGTTTCGTCTGGTGATGGTCTGATGATGTCGGTAACGACGAAACCCGGTCTCTGGTCAAATAAAAAAGTGGAAAAGCTAAAAATATTGGTTTTAATCTAATAATAAATTATTTAGACACAGTCAAAGTGTTGTAGGTATTTCAACGTTAAAACATTCACTCAAGTTTGTGCCCACACAATGTATGGAAACCAAAAGAGTCAATTTGTTGGTGGTTAGAGTCCTCATAACATGCCTGTCAAGAAGTTTATTTTATAAATGGCTAGCTCGCTGTATTTGTGGAAGTTTAACGGATTCCCATTATGTTTAGAACACTCGCCGTTACTCAAAGCAATTTACTTTGGCTTCAATCGATTTAACATACAAAATGTATTATACGGAAAGATGAAATAGGGGAATCAATTCGGAATTATTATAAGTTACACGGCATTACCTGTTTAGTAGATTGTCATGTTTCATGTATCGGATCTTCCTATCAACTGCAAGCGGGTATAGAAATAAGCAAGTCTGTGATTTTTTAAGGGGTAATTTTTAAGGGGTTCTTAAGGGGTCAATTTTGAACTGTTTTTAAGAAGTGTCAAGTTTTCATTTTACAACTGCATACCACCTGTCAAAAATGTCTGAATAACAACATCTCGAAATATTAAGGTACATACATGATATAACATGCGTTTGATACAGTACATTTATTTACTTATGTATATCAAAGAGCGCGCTGTGCGCGCGTTTGACTAGAAATTGGCGTTTGATTGATCTGAGAAACACATATAATTTGTCTTTTTCAGTGTACGAGAAGTATTAATACTTCATTCAGTATTTAAAGAAATTCAAACTTATTTAAATTTTAATATATTGTGTGCATACTGCAAAAAGAAATCTAAGTAGGTACATCCATTTGATTCTGTCATGACCTACATTATATGGTTGAAAAAGAGTTGAATCTTGTCAGTTTGTGTATAGTTTTTTTCGTTTTCAACTTTATTCTAGTAACATTTGTGTTAAAGGCTTGGTAAAAAAAATCTAGCTGAAATCGACAATTTATAAAATATTTAGTCAACATTTTGTTTACTTTCTCATTTTTTTCTATTTTCTTTTTTTCTATTTTCGTTTATTCTCAGAGGGACTCGTATACATAAGTACATACATAAGCTTGTAAGAAAATGAATATGCACCTCTAAAATTCCTACATATTGCTTTTGTTATTTTTTCTCGAATAGATAAAACTTAAATTTTTTCCTTTTTTTAACCTCCATTTCCTTCAATACCTTTAATTTTCATTTCAATACCAATATTTTAAGAGGAAAAATTAAAAAGTAAATAAATTGACAGTATGTGACTTGATTATTTCAATACCAATATTTTAAGAGGAAAATTTAAAAAGCAAATAAATTGACAGTATGTGACTTGAGTGCCATATTATAATAACACGAGTCCTTTCATTTATACCGAATTCTTATACAACGATATATGTTGTTTATATGAAGCGAAGTGTCACGACAAATTTCGAAGTATAAAATGAGAATAAAACACAAATCCATCGAGCGTAGAGGGTGTAATTCCCCTCCCCTTCCAAAACAGCAATGGTAACGCTATTGCAACGCTTTGTATTCCAGAATGATAGAGAGGAATTCATGACGCCCACTTATTGGTTGAAGCATCCCCATCTATCTGTCAAGGCGATAGCTAGTATGTTGGAAGTTAGAATAATGACGCCTAACGTATACACGTACTCGTATACGTGTGTTTGCAGATATAACGCATTCCCTATGGTAACACATTTTATAGAATAAAATAATTACTTTGTAATTTTTTCCACCTTAATTTTATTTTACCAGCAATCGGGTTTCATCGTAACCGACATCATCAGACTTGTGTGAAGCTAGACAAAATTCTATGTCATATACACAAAAAGGCTGATATAAATATATATATAAAATCATGGTGCTCAATTCCTGCCTTTGCATGTTTTTATAAATATTATGTTTTATCATTTTGTATCTCTTGTCGTTGAAACCAGTGTCTAACAAAAAGACACTGGTTTCAACTGTCCGCAGTCCTTTTATTTGTCGTTTAGGATGTTCTGATCTGAAAGTTTAACATAAAGTTCAAAAAGTTTATTGATCATAATGGCGATGTGAATTTGTCCAAGTATAATTTAAGCCAATGACGACGCCATTTTACCTTGTTTTTTTGTGCTAATAGATGCCAAGGCAACCAGATCAAAGACACCTCATTCGGGCAGCTATTCTCGATTGTCAATAGTCAATATTTCCATGTATGTGGGCACCGCTAAGAAGACATTAGACCTCAGATGTGGGGTGCGGTGTGTTGAGAGCAAAGTTGTTTACATAAAATACACAAGTGTTCTCCAACTTTTTTTTGACTAGGTACAAATTTCGGTCTCAAAGTAAAACATATTTCAATATTTAATAAATACGTGTATTCTTATGCGAAATATGTTTATATAATAATAAGTATACCTTATTCAACTAACCGTGGAATAATGTGTACCTTACATTATATAACCAAACCGTTAATGAATTACCACTTTACAATGATTAAAGAAAACACTGTAAAGTAACTATACAGACCTGAATGATGGAAGTGATTCACATGTCATTATTTATTAGCTATTTCAATACAACAAAATTTTGAGGTAAAATTAAACACTTACGTATTATTTATCTCAAGCATCTTTAAGCAAATTTTGTGTTTTTTTTTTTAAATTAATAATCCAGTACCTTAAATCAACTTAACTAGTAAGTTGATAAACAGAACACGAATATAAACACCTTTATTCTATTTGCTATTCCGTCAATATTGTATTGCTATCTGGTACCGGGTGAGTCGCATGAATTGGGAAACGTTGAGATACACCATTCACACGGGTACAAATGTGAATTTGTGTAGTTTCTCACCTACGGTGCGTTTGTGTGCCAAGAAAACGTATCAGGTTGAACCGATAGTGAATAGACACCTTAAGCTACGCATATTTGCCTCGATTCACCAACAAAACGTTCCCGTGCGAGTACATTTCGGAAGCGTTATACATTCAGCGCAGTACAAAACGGAGCGATGTTGTTTCGAAATTTTAGACACCGACTTGGAAGACAATGGAAACCATATCGAGGCATATTTGCTTTGGCGGAGACTCTCGGGTTGGTTGGTATGTAACCAAAGTTGAAAATGTAAATGTTTGTACGTGCGTGAAGCCATTACACGGAAATCTTTTTGTGAAAGGGTTTGTACACCAGAATAGTGCAACTGTGGGGGTCAAATTCCACCCTTGCCTGTGGGCAATTTTACTTTAATGTTTGTATTTCAGTATAATTGTTTATAATATAATAATAGTTATGACAGACTTCGAAAGTGCATATTTCGTATATTAAAAGCATTGTTTACTTTAGTCTACATTTGATTTGATGATGAAATAATTATTCCGAAACTGATAGTCATGAAGTAGTATTGAGTGGTGTTACACAAAGTGAACGACTAATGATAAGAAGAGTGTTACAAAGAGTACATTAAATTTAAAACACTGTAATATGTTTTTAATTCAAGTTTCACTTGGTTAACACCGGCATTTCTTAGAATCAATTGTGACACGTGTTTCCGTGCATTTATTGTTCAAGAAACGTTTATAAATACATAAATTGTTTCTTGAAGTCTGAAAAAATATTTCTGTATTTATTGTCAGAAAAAAATACTTTTACATTAAACATGTCTTTAATTCTTGATGTTAAGAAATATTTTTATTTCAAAAGACATTCGAAAGGCGTTTGAAATATTTTCGTCAAAAAAGATTAAAAGACATTTTATTTAGATGTAGGTATATTCGCCAGCGAGACGATAATGTCTTTTGAAGTATTATTTTAACAATCATTAATTTTTTCATTTTTAATTTTTTGTAACGTGTTACGTTTCGACGAAATGGCTCCGGTCAGTCCCTGCCATTAGAGTCCGCTCATCGCATTCTAACGTCAAAAGTCATTGTTATTAAAAAAGAAACGTGCGTGTAAACAATTTATTTGAACAATACAATAAATACTATACAAATAGAAGTACGATACAGAATATTGCAGGGTTGAAATAAATTCAAGAGTACTTGAAATTTCAACAACTTCGGCGCCTCCTTTTTCTAATAGTGAGGCATTCGCGCTCGTTGGACTTGCAGCACCGGTTCCTCTTGAAGCGGCCGGACTTTGAATCTCTGCAGCGTCTCGTCTTGAACGTTTTCCCCCGGCTCGGGCGATTGCTGCTGCGCAACCGGCCGCAGCGCCTGCGCTTCCTGGAGCAGGACCTCCTTCTGGGCCGCCTCCTCCTGCGCCTGGAGCACGAGTCCTCGCAAGAGGTTGAAGGAAAGGCGTCCGGACCTTCTTCCAGTAGTTGAGGCAAAATCACTTTCATTTTAACGCTTCTCAATTTATTTTCCACTATAATTTGTTCAGGTTCTCAGTAAAATATTAAAAATATAAATAAATACTAAACGGACAATTTTTCACAACACATCCATGCCGAAAAATGCGGATTACAATTTAAAATCGGCTCATACGATTCTATTTGTATGAAAATTCGAATGATTTTGTTTGAGATTCCTTCAATATTTTCGAATGTTTGTTTGCAGAGATTTCTCTAATATTAGAGTACTTGCGTGAACGCGTACCTACTTGAAAATTAATATCTAACGTACTTAGCGAGAGCATGTAGTAAAAAAATTAACAGAAAAAATACAAAATAAAAATACGAGAAAAAAAATATTCCTTTATATATTGAGGTGGGTTGAGTAATTAATATCTAGAGGTGTAGTTGAAAGGGCGGGACTTTGTTACATGGGAACATAGATAATGATGGTGATGAATTTTGGAAATGAAATTTTTATGTATTTCTAAATTTCACAAATAATTTAAGGTCAAGCCATACAAAGAATACAAAAAATAGTATTATACGAGTGTTTAATTTGCAAATAATTTTGTTACAAATTTTTAGATCTTTCTAATAAAATACCATCATAATTTCCATCAAAGATAATTAATTACTTGAGAGACAGAGAAAAAATGTAACTAACTAACCAAAAATCATATACTTATATTTACATTACATTATTATATATTTACATTATCTCCCATCTTTAGCCGTATATACCTATTGTCATTCATGCTCCTACCAGTTTAATACGTACAATGAAGGTACGTTAAATTTTTGGAAGTTATTCAAACTGTAATTTATTTTTCTTTCATTTTAAATCGGACTTTTAAACAATAAATAACGTTTTGAAGTGAGAATATATGAAAAGAATATATTATTTTTTATCACACTGTTTTTTTTAGGTCATTAAAACATGGCAATGATAAAAGTTAACAGTAAAGGTCTATCAAAACTATAAGTAATCGCATCATCAGCTAAAAAACATGTTGAGAATTTAGATGAAAAAAAATTGGCACATTGAATATCACCGAGATTGCGATGTCACCAAACTACATGATAACTACTAATGAGAAATGTGTTTAATTTTTTTTTTTTAAATAGTTATACAGTTGAAAAAACTTTTAAAAAACATCGACCAAACGATGGAAATATGGTATAATATATCCGCTTGCGTGTCTACCGATTGCCGATGGACTTCGTGTAAGTTCCGGATTTCAGCATACTTTCAGTTAAATTTATAAGCAATATTGATTTAAATGTTATCTGAACTCGACGTCAACAATATTCTATACTAAATCATATAATATTCTTGGAGATGATTAAATTTCATAATTTTTTTCAACCATTTAGAATATTGAATGTTTTTATTTTAGATATTATTATTTGTATGTAAAATCGTAAACTTTTAAAATTGGAATTAGCCTTTTTAATAATTAAAAAAAACCCCTTGGGAATCGGACCCGGGACCTCCAGTACGGTAGCCAAGCGTGTTGACCATTACACCACGGAGACGGACAAACATTTTTGTTTTTAATTACCTAACGTCCAAGTGACTCTAAAATCTAGCTACGGCTTATGCAACACCACTTATCATGACCCAACACAGGCTTTTACTTTTTAAGTTTCATAGCCTATGCCTACTCGTGAGTGGATTTACTCTTTGTGTTTAAAGTTACTACAATTTCATGTAATTCAAGAGTGAAAATTCTAGGCAAAAAACACTCGCGACGGGCAACCAAAAATTAAACTTGTTCATAAGTATTCTTTTGGAAGTTAGAAAATGCACAAACACAAATATGAAAATGACGTTTAATTAGAAAACCATATTGACTCAATTTGAAAACTAATTGGCTGATAACCGAATCAATATGCCATTCTAGCATAGATATTGAACACCAAAACTAAATTCATTTCCAAGTTTGCGAGTCGTCGATTCGGCGAGTTAGTATAATTATTAGTAGGTACTGTATGGATACGTCAATATGAAAAAGTAGAACGAGCGATTCTCTCGTTTGAATACTAGGCATATTTCAAGTTATAAGGTTAGTTAAATCAAGGACGTCTAACCAATTATTTTTAATTTAAATACGGAGGTTAAACTAAATGGGAACCACTGCTTAGTACGCAAAAGAATTTAAATTTCCTAAAAAATTAAAATCTTTAATTGATTCTCCTTCATTAAATACAGATTAATTTTTTTCTCATTTTATAGAATTTTTCGAATTTTAGTATCTTATTCAGGTTTTATGAACTTTCTTACATTAATAAAAAATTAAATAAAATTAACTTACTATCCATCCGCTTCCCCGTAGAGGCAGGCAGAGTAAATAAAATGCCACATAACTCTGTATTTGTAAGCAATCCTCCCCTCTTTCACATTCATGCATCTTCTTCTTACCCGCAAATTATTCCGATTCCTAGCCTTTCTACGCTTTATTTCTATTATATTTGAAATACATGATTGTGTCATTTTTTTATGTTTTCCTTTAAATTTTTTTGCATAGTTAGTCGGTGCCCGTTAACATAAATCTGATTTCATTAATTGATTCGCCAGTCATTTTGTGGTAAAAATCTTTCCATTTTTAATGTAAGTTTTACTTAGCTAGGCGTACGGTGTTTTTAACATTATGCGAAAAGCATCGAGTCATAAAGATTTTAATAAATTGTTGTATTTACTAAGTAAAACTAAAATTTAACCTATTTACGTTTAATCTACTTATATTTCTAAAATCTATTCTATTCTTCTTAGAGCCCTTTATTAACCTAAAATAAAATGCATACATGGCCTAACCTAACCTAAAAAAACTTTACATAATCAAACAACTTTGTTTTAACCACTTTTTTTTACTTTTAGTACACTTTAACCTACCGGTTTTTACAAAAACCTTGTCATCATCAGGGTTTCTGAAATTCTAAAACATTAAAAACATTATGAGAATTTTTTTTAAAGTTTTAGAATTGAATGAACTTTGATGATGACAAGGCTCTTATCGAAACCGGTAGGTTAAAGTGTACTAATTATAAAAAGTGGTTAAAACAAAGTTGTTTAATTTTTTTAAGTTTATAAATTAATCTGACCGGCAACATCAAGATATATATTATTATGATAGAACGACTTTGAACTAGCACCTGAAACAAAGGTCTTAATAATTCTCTCTCGTAGACGCGATTTATTTAGCTCCTGATCCCTTCATCTTTCTCCGCTTCATCCTCCCCATCGATAGTTGTCATCCGCGGAAGGCTCGGAGCAGAAGGCGGAGAGCCGCTACAAGAGCGAATCCGCGCAATAAATAACACGGAGCATGCCAAACTACGTACTAAATCCGAGATTGAATGTTAAAAAATAAGTTCGGCCCGGAACTTTGACTCGGGGGTGCGCGGCGCTAGGGGGGCGTAATACTAAAGGGATCGTTTAAAAACAATACATCACTCGCTCTGTGGGAGATACGGGGAGGAAATGATAACACGAGTACTGGTAGATGTTCATCCCTCCCGGGTTACACCTCAACAGCTGTCGGTGTAAAACTAAAATAAATTATCGACCTGGAAACGTTCTTCCCGTCTCCTTGTAAATGTACCCCTACTTTATTGACTACCTATTCTTCGTACGTGTGCTTATGTTATTCTCCGGCAAAATGTTTTCTTGCATTATGAAAGGTTTTAGCGCGTTAGCTGTTTGCTTTAAATTTATACTATAACACCTTTAAAATCACGAGCACACAATATGGACATGTTTATTACTTGTTCATTTCTGCTTACGTCTGCAAAGATATATAAGTTTCATATTCGTTTGTATTACGCGGTAATGGCTTGTGAGATAAAAGAATCCCGGATTTGAATTTTTTTCAGTATTCGCGTTATGAAGTCGAAAACGGATTTTTTGTATTAAGATTACACCACAAGTTACACCACTCGTCCATTATAAAATCTAATTAAACTAGTCATTTCTTGAAACAGATTCGGATTCAGGACATTATAAAACCTAATTTAAAAAAGCAGCTTCTTAATTCGGTTTTTGGATTCTATATTGCAAAGCTAATTACACCAATCAACGCTTTATAAAACCATATAAACAAGTCTTTTTTTATCCGGTTTTCGTATTCTATATAACAAAGCTAATCACACCAATCGACGCTTTATAAAACCTTACTTAACAAGTTGTTTCTTCATTCGGTTTTTGGATTCTATATTGCAAAGCTAATCACACTTATCAGTGCATTATAAAACCTAATTAAACAAGTAGTATCTTGATTTAGTTTTCGGATTTCAAAGCTTATCACACCAATTAGTGCACAAAATCGATTACGTATCGCGTATTTTTAACATTTGACAAATTTAAGAGTTGGATATTAAAAAATTGTAACACATATGAAACAATAAAGAGTGACTTATTCCAATTAGGTTATAGAAAAAATATCATTTTTAATTTAAATTTTACTTTACAAATACCACTATTTCTTAAAATCAAATGTAACACTTGTATTTCGACTCATTTTTAAACACGGTATTTACTAAGTAAAACTGTGGAGATTGTGATATGAAATATAGTGGTCAAACTGCGAGAAATTTTAATATTAGAATTAAAGTACATCATAGCGGTCTTGTTAGTAATTATTTTTCGGAATTTGCAAATCATATAATAGATACTAATCACTCATTTCACTCTCCTAAATTAAAATTATTACACCTTGTTCCATATAAAGGCCAAATTATGAATTATCTTGAAAATTTAGAAATCCAAAAAAACCTGAATTCTAATAATAATTTATTAAATAATATATTGTTTCAAAATTCTTCACCATTGCTTTCCATTTTTCCTTTGTTTTCAAACTCCGTCCCTTGACTAACCCCTTCCCCTTACTTTCCCCTCTCCGTATTTATGGAAAAATTTTATATTTTATATTTTAGTTATTATACAGACCTGAATGATGGAAGTTTAACTTCTGAAACATGTAGTCTACATATAATAAAACTCAAGTGGTAAAAAACGAAGTGTTTTCTTTAATCATTGTAACATGTCTTACCACAAAGTTAATGCCGAAACAATTAGTAAAAGTAAAACTTCTATTGATAATGGTAGATTTTGCCTCTTAGTGGCTGCAGAAATAATCACTGAAAAAATAACAGTTCAATCTTGGTCTCATCTCTCGTATACTATTAAATTACTGCGTCTATCAAATAATGATTAAATATAAACCACGGTCAATTTTTACCGTCTACTGGAAAAAAATCAGCACTGTAATAGTGACTAGCATTTAACTAGAAATCTAGTTTTCTACTTCTAGCTTCCCAAGTACATCTTGAGTGCCGGATTAAGTTAGTACTACCGTGTTTTAGCAGAACCAAGGGTTTCTGGTTTTTATTTCCGTGGATTATCCTTACTCCTTTTCTTATTCTTTTTTCAAATGTAATTTCATGAATAACATTTTGAGTGTGTTTAAATACTCGTTCACAAATGTGGATTATCTCCAATTACATGATTTATTTTATTTATTATTTTGTTGACATCTCAAAAACGGATAGACCCTATAATTTCTACCCCCATACATGTTCACACATCTGAATTATCTCCAATTAATTGGAGTTATTTTACACATTATTTTGTTGACATCTAGAAGAATATGGAAGTCTGGGTAGTAACGGGGCTTACGAATATCATAGGCTGGTTAAAGTGATCATTTTACACACGTGTAACATTTACTAATTCTATGCATGATTGACAACCACACTACTCCAATTCTTGGAAGTTCTATATATAATTTGTAATCCCATTTTGAAACATTGTACTTGAATCACTAGAATTTTCACTAAAGACATATATAGGTGAGGTGAAGAGGCTTTTTTTTAGTATAAATTATTTTATTTGCTATAAATTATAAATTTTTATTTTTTTTTTTTATTTTATAAAGAGGCTTTTTTATTGAGCATAAATTATTTTATTTGTATGTGGGGTCCGAATCCTGGATTATAATTACATACATGAGAAACGCCAGAAAACACCTTTTTCGACCAGATATTTTTTCCAAATACTTTACAAATCTAGATTATCTCCAATTATAGAGGTTATTATGTGTGTAAAGTGAGCACTTAAACCAGCCTATGACAGTCGTAAGCTCCGTAAATGCCAAGGCTTCCGTTTTCTTCTTCATCTCTCTTGAGATATCAACAGCAACAAAAATTCATGATAATACATATTTGTTATTTAACGTATCACTGATTTTATTCCCAAGTTGGTTATATGTTATCAAACTAAGTGATTAATCAGATATTACATATGTTTCATACCCATCCCCCAGGCTTTGTCGGTCAGAGCGATAAATATGTGTTAATTTATTATAAATATTACGTAGATAGGTACTATCAATTATGAAATTGTAGAGCTATGTAAAAGTAAGTCAATTAAGTTATAAAATTATTAGTTTTCTTCTTCTTGTTCTTCTTTATGAGCCCTCTGACCTTGACTGATACAGGCCTCTTCCCCTTCTTTCCATTTACACCGGTTGGTTGCTGCTTGCAGCCAGTTTTTACCCCCACAGCGACAATATCATCAGACCATCTCTTTTGGGGTCTTCCGACACCTCTTTTGCTCTCCCAAGGTCTCCATCGTTGAATTCTTGGGGTTCATCTTGTGGGGTCCTGTCTCGCTATATTTCATGCCCACTGCCATTTGAGATTTGCCACGCGATCCAAGATGTCCTCTACTCTAGTTTTTTTGCTGGTATATTCATTTTTAATTTTATCCCTCAGGCTAAAACCAAGAATGGATATTTCCATGGATCGCTCCGTGCACTTGAGTATCTCTGTTTGTCAGAGCCGTGGTCTTTAGTGCATATGTGCTCACTGACAGTATGCAAGATTCATAAACTTTTATTTTTAAACAGTCGTAATATTATTGAATAATCTTTTTTTAAAAGACAAAATATATCAATAAATTTTTCCAATATCTTAATAATGTATGTGTGTATATATATATATATATATATGTTTAATATATATATATATACAATATTTTTCCACCGCCATAGTGTAGTGGTAAGCGTGGCTACCATGCTGAAGGTCCCGGGTTGGATTCTCAAGATATTAGTGATTTTACAGTATTCTAATATTTATTTTATATCACCCAGTACTGATAATTGAAGTGCAAGGCTGATTCCTTCGAGCATTAAAGGATCAAGATAACACTGTTTCAGTGCGATGCAATGCCCTATGGACCATTGGGTGCAGATAAGGGTTATAAGATATATATTTTTATATGTATATATATATATATATATATATATATATATATATATATATATATATATATATATATATATATATATATATATATATATATATATATATATATATATATATATATATATATGTGTGTATTTATACGTAAATATGTAATTTAATACAACATAATCAATAACAGTTATCTTTGATATGTACTCTACACATTTGTGTTTCTAAGTTGTAATTATTGTAATATAATATGTGGGATGTTGTGAAATTAATTTTAAAGTATTATTGATTACAAACGTCAGCAATACTACCAAAAACAAATTTTCCTTGAACTTTTCTTTAAATTAACGTGTCCTTGAGATATAAAAAGAGAAACCCAGATTTGTGAACAAGGATTTGGAGACACTCAAAATGTTGTAAAAAATCTTTAATTTTTAATTTAAGTTTTACTTGGTTAATGTTATTTTTTATGGAAATTGTAGTATTTACCAAGTAAAATTTAAATTAAAAATTGATATTTATTGGCGCAAAGGGACTGCCGAATCAATTAGTGAGAATATTCCTGTTATATATACGGTATTTGAAAAGGGTTAAACATGTTTAACCCTGATAATGACAAGGTTCTTGTCGAAACCGGTTGGAGAAAAAATGTACCAATAAAAATGTGGTTAAAATCAAGGTTATATTATTTTATAAATTTTATAAAATGTGCCACAAAGTATCTGCGAAAAACGTTCAAGGAACCAAAAAAAATTCAATTAAAAATTTATTAATTTTAATCAAGTCAATTTTTTATTTTATTTTATAAAGTTTATTAAATTTATCACAAATTATCTACGGGCGCTACCTTCATAAAACTAACACAGCGATGTCGTGTTTCGTAAAGTTAACACAGTGATGTCGCGAAGAACCAGCTGGGTGCGAAAAGGTGTCAAAAAAGAATGAAAAAACAATTTCCATCATTCTTAATTAAACACATTTCTCTAACTTATTGTCGGTTTGAAGGCAGCACTTTTTCTTCGTTTTTCTGTATTTCCATCGAAATAAATGTAATGGGTATTTTTTTCTTGAAACAGAGCGCTTTACAAAAGTTAAATGTTGTACAACCCATATCATACATCACCTAAGACACTGAAATATTGCGCACTCGGAAAGGGATTAAAGAATTTATTGCTTTATTAAAACTGGTAACTCCTCAAAGGTATTGTTCTAAACGAGAGATTTAAGTTTAACCCAGAACCATTTTTACTAATTTTTAAATTAAGTTTTACTTCGTAAATACACCAAATATAGGGTTGTGTCTTTAAATACACACTTTAATCAATCTGGTTTTAAGCAAGTAATGTTTCCGAAATTCATACAAATCAAAACTAGAAATAGTGGTATTGTTAATCGAGTAAAATTCAAATTAAAAATGTATAGATTTTACTACAAACTGACTGGCGAATCAATTGAAGAAGCTTTTTTATTAATTTTTCTTAACCCTTATGGTGCATAGGGCATTGCAGCATATAAACTCATAAAAAGTGATCAATCACGAGAACTTTACTAGAGACATCTATTGGTAAAGAAGCTTTTTACTAAACAGAAACTCTTATATTAGTATGTGAGGTCCGAATCCTGAACAAGAACAAGATTTCTAAATTGGTTCATATATATAGAGCTTCCAAGAATTTGAGTGTGGTTGTCAATGATGGGTAGAATTGGTGAATGTTACGCGTGTGTAAAGTGATCACTTAAACCAGCCTATGACGGTCGTCAGCCCAGTAAACGCCCAGACTTCTATATTTTTCTTCATCTTTGATGAGACATCAAAAAATAATATGAAAATACTTCCTGTAATTGGTGATTATCCAGATTTTGTGAACAAGTATTTGGACACACTTAAAATGTTGTAACAAGTGTTTATTATTGATTGATACGCGTCTAAATAGGTTCAAATGTAAAGAACGAATAAAGTAATTTTTTCGGAATAAAGTAATTTTTCCATTGTGATGTTGGTCGACATTAATTAAATTGTATATATGACATTCAATTTTGTTATACTTTAATCATTATATGAAATAAGTTAATATGCAAACCATAAAATTCGTTTGAAGTAAATAAAAAGCATACTAGATTAATTAAATTTTGAAAATCAAATATTACCTTTGTGGTATTAACAGCATATCAACCATCAATAACCCTTTTTCGTCCTATGAATTAATGTTTGTTCTTTATATGAATTGAATCGGTACTAATAAACATCAGGAGTAAATAATACACATATATTTTTTGATATGTGGTGTTCATTCAGATTAGTATTATAATTTTTAATTAATTTTCCAGTAAGAAAACAAAAAATTATACATGAAAAGTAAAGTGACGTCCTTTTACATCCTAAACCAACATTAATTTGATTTCACGTGTATTCAGAGATCCTTTAAATATTCATTGGAATTCAACGATAAAAGAGAATTGCGAAAAATTCTCTGTGAGTACAATTTTAATCGGATCTGTGGGAAAATATCATAAAGGGATGATTGAGTAAATACAAGAAATATTATATTTTACATGTGAAAAGGCTTCGGGGGTCTTTTGTATCTACGTTTGGAACAAAATAATCACTTTAATGTAAAGTTGTTACGAATTTTCGCTGCGATAGGATTCTCCATCAACTGCGGGAGAAATAATATTCATTTACACATCCCGCAAACAGCGCTTAATATATTATGTTATGGTATTTGACTGTACCTATCAGTTGCGGTACTTCCACAGTAGCCCATAAACCTGGCTTGCCTAAAAACTCCAAATATCAATTACCAATCTCGATCAAATGATCAAAAATAAATAAATTAAATTATCACGCGCAATTATCGTAGTACTGGAATTATGTTTGAAAAAAATAATAGATAATGATCATAAATTAAACCACAATAACGTAGAAATCCTAAAAATAATAAATACGAAAGCCATAAACTACAACAATTTGAATCAATTGATATTCATAAAAATAGAAATAACAATAAACCCATAATTAACAATATGACATTGTCAAAAGCCTCCCCTTATTGTCATTGTTCCCACTAATAAGAAATAAAAATAAAAAATTAAAATCAAAATTAAATAAATAAGTATAAATAAGAAACAGCTTTTACCCCATCTTCAACCTTCAACGTCCCAAGGACCCAACTTAAAAATTTAGAATAAGCTTCACATACTGCGTTTAAAAATGATGTGGAAATCATCGAAACACGTGTCACAATAGATTTGACATTAGACACACACGGACGATTTCGTCCCTTGTGCTGTTTTGAAGTATTTAAAGGAATTATTTTTTTATGGAAAGGTGAGCGCATTGAATTTAATTTTTTTTTAAATGAAATGCTTACATCTTAAAGACCTAGTATGATTTAAAAGCATCAGAAACTGTTAAATTACATAAAAAGAAGTTCAATCAGTCAGTATACAAAACACGTTGAATAAGAAACGTATTTTATTGTAGTCAACATTTTCTTTTTTTCAATGTGATGGCTATTCCGCACAAAAGTTACATCTATGCATTTTTTTTACAATGATTACAATATATTGATAATCATAACAAACACCACCAGTCTGATGATGTCGGTTGCGACGAAACCCGGTTGCTGGTCAAATAAAATTCATGTGGAAAAAATAACACTGTTGTTATTTTATTCTGAAAAATAATGGACTTGCCTTACTGGTAAATCCTGGGCACGCCACTGGTACCTACATATATACATACATCTACATACAAACGATTTCCGTTCGACCAAAGAGAAAAGTGGGATTTACCGCTGCCGTTGATAGAATCTTTGAATTGCGATGTTTAATTTATCGTTGACAATAAATACGAAAATTTTGGTGGAAATATGTTGGTTTTTATTGTTTTTGAAACAGGATTCGGTGCTTGGTTGAATTTTGTGTTTGAAATTGGAAATTAATATAAGGATTGGCCATGTCGTTATTGTGATTAACGGACATATTCGTATAGACAGTTACCGAAAATGGTTTTAATTTTATGTAAAATAATATCGATTGTTTTCAAATGTGGAAAAAATACCGACCAAACAAAATATTCTTTACAAACATTTTGAGTGTGTCCAAATACTTGTTAATAAATCTGAATTATCTCCAATCATAGGATTTATTTTTCATATTATTTTTTGACATCTCATCAAAGATGAAGAAGAATACAGGAGTCTGAGCATTTACGGCCCCGTAAATGCCCAGACTTCCATATTCTTCTTCATCTTTGATGAAATTTCAAAAAATAATATGAATAATATCCTTTACGTTTATATATATATATATATATATATATATATATATATATATATATATATATATATATATATATATATATATATATATATATATATATATATATATATATATATATATATATATATATATATATATATATATATATATATATATATATATATATATATATATATATATATATATATATATATATATATATATATATATATATATATATATATATATATATATATATATATATATATATATATATATATATATATATATATATATATATATATATATATGTATATATATATATATATATATATATATATATATATATATATATATATATATATATATATATATATATATATATATATATATATATATATATATATATATATATATATATATATATATATATATATATATATATAAATATATTTTTTTTTTTTGTATATGTATATAGTAAAAGAAATATTTTATATTATAATCCATGAAAATAAAAGTCACCGAATCGTATAACAATACTGAATTTATAACTGATAACAGCATTATAAGAGGGTAATAAAAATATTACCGGCATTAAATTAGTATTAAGTGACAGTTGACGCTTTGTTGAAGATGTTTTTTTAAACGATGTACAATAATATATTCAATAAATATTGTACTTCACAAAACAAGAATCAATCATTCTTAATTTTCCCCGAATTCAGATATCTTTTTTTTTTCAATCTCAACATAATTATTCTATATAGTCAAAAGTTCCATTCGAATTGTTCAAGTAAAGCACGACGGAGAAATAAATACGGAGAATATGTTAATCAATAAAAGAACAAAGACATTTTCGTAGGTAGAATATTATATATCGATTCCCTGATTATTAGGGTAATAAATCATTCTGTTTTCTATACGGAGGGTCTTTTCAGCGTTTTCTATACAAACGAGAGATATTAGGTTTAAATACCACATTAAAAGCTTCCATAACGTTAAATAACCAATTTCTAACTTGGGTTTTATAATAAATTCTGACAACTCAAGTAGCACTCGGTGACAAAAAAATATTTTCTTATTTATTCCAAACAAAGATATTATAAGCGTAAATATGAAAAATGCTTTTTATAATGGTTTCATGGTAAAATCACATATCAACTTGTTAAGAGAATTATTATGAATTTCAACATCGTTTTAACCATATTTTTTAAATCCATATAACTGTTATTTAAATGGGTTTTCTTATATTGTATAAAAGTATGAAAATTGTTCAAACATTTAATAGTAAATACATTTTTTTTAAATGGGTTATTTGGAGGTTCATTTTGCTAACCAGTTTTGTTTTATAACTAACTAACTAACTAACCATCACGCCGCTTCCCCGCAGGGGTAGGCAGAGAGAATCGAACGCCACACCACTCTGTCTTTGCAAACATTCTTTGCCTCTTCTACATTCATGCATCTCCTCATACATACCCGACGATTATTACGACTCCTGACCCGGCCGCTTTCAAGTATTTGACATACCTGATTGTGACAAGTTTTCCTCGGTCGTCCTCTGCTTCTTTTTCCAACTACATTCGCTCCATAAATTTGTTTAACCGTTCTTTCTTCACTCATACGCTCCACATGTCCAAACCATCTCAACACACCTTTCTTAATTTTATCGATAATGCTTATCTCAGCCTTACATTCTTTCCTTATTTCATCATTCGAACATCTATCAAACATCGTTTTGCCACACATTCGTTTGAGGGATCGCATTTCGACTGCATTCAGTCTGCTTTCATCCTTCTTTTGCCAACTCCATGCTTCGCTTCCATACATAAGGGTTGGAACCAGAACTCCATTGTGTACTGCCAGTTTAGCTTCCGCTGATAAAAACTGATTTTAGTGCACCATTCACTCTATATATATATACATATATATATATATATATATATATATATATATATATATATATATATATATATATATATATATATATATATATATATATATATATATATATATATATATATAAATAAATATATATATATATATATATATATATATATATATATATATATATATATATATATATATATATATATATATATATATATATATATATATATATATATATATATATATATATATATATATATATATGTGTAAGTGTGTAATATATTGCCATCTTTAGTCGTAATTACGTTGAGAGTTTTTGCAACTTACTCATTATTCAAGCGTCCTCGAAATGTGTTTTCTTTATATTCCGGCCAGATGGAAGAACAGAGCATTGCAAAGTACGTTCAAACTTAAATGAAAAAATATGGGCAATAGACATTCTAATATTTTCTCAGAGTCGCTATCATACAAATGTTGCGTGCAATATTTACTCGTATATCCGAGATATATTACCGGCAGTTGAGAAAAGCTCACAAAACGGGAATAAATGAGAACTTCAGGTACCAACCCTCAGAAACTTGATCCCCCAAAACAAAAATCTCTGTAAATTATTTATGAGCAGACATAAAAAAATACTTCCATACACATATTTTCTACGGTTGTATTGGATTGTTAAATAAAACAATATTTTGTACATTTATTGTATGTTCAAGAACATTAAACCCATTTATCAATTGTCCTTTTCAGAAAACTTGTATTAAGTCAAACTTAAATATTATTAAATTATCAAATCACTCATCAAAATTTGAAAATAACATAACAAATTTATTTAATTTGTAACCACGTGATTGGCGTTAACTTTCACTTTCAAAACTTTCGCATTAATAATTAATTTTATATTTACCTTAAACATCCACTTTTTTTATACAAAACTAAAAAAAATACCATTTAAATACAATAACAAACATTCAGGAATAATTGTGATTTTTTTCGATGCTTTGTTTTTTTTTTATAAACAATTTTAAAGAAATGTCTGGAAACAAACTATTCCATAAATTCCGAAGTTGAAAACAACCTATGTCAATATAATAACTGGTCAAATTACAAGCTACATAAAAATAAAAAATAAAACTGAAAATCATATTTTCAGGCGTGTCTATATGTGAATTTAAACCAAGATTTGGACCATGCAAACAAATGAAAAGAGTCTTTGCTCAATAAAAGCTTTCCCTATTCCAACATAGTTGGCTATTGTGAACTCACATGTACTGTCACTAGTCTAAAAATTGAGTAGTGTAATTATCAATCACAGGTAGAATTTTTTAATGTTACACTTATGTAAAGTGATCACTTACCAAAGCCTATGACGGTCGTAAGCCCTGTACATGCCCGATTTCTATATTCGTTTTCATCAACGTTGAGATGTCAAAAAGTGTTATTTTAAATTTATTTTAAAATAATTTCTGTTATTCTTTTATTAATGTTTTTTAAATTAACATTTAAAACCTGTTCACGATAAATATTATATAATTTACATACCACTCTTTTTCAATGTTTTTATGAAAGTAAATTCACCGTATCGTTACGGTAATTTAAAAATGGTCTGTTAATAAAATGAAAATTTACAACGTTAATTTCAACGCAACAAATACAAATAAATTATGCCTACCTCTAAATGTAACGTTGTTTGTATTTAATACGTACCATACATGTAATGAAGGGTTAATATTTGATTGACACAGTCCCTTGAATGTTTGTCGAATAAATACGGCTTCATGTAAAAACTTTCAGCCGTAGAATAAGGCAAACTGGGTGAAATCCTTAATCAAATATATTATATGTAAACTAGTTAATTGCTGTTTTCAACTTGCAAACTTAAATAATATTCTCGAAATTCCAAATCAATAAATTATAGGAGTGTAACATTAGTTGGGTTGTTGTCGCGTGGTAAGTGTTGCGGTCTCCAGGTCAGAGTTTCCGGGTTCGACCCCCCTCTGCATATATCAATTCTAGTTTACGAATAAAAGGCCTGGATGAGCTATCATTATTGAATATTTAAAAAATAGAATTATGTAAAAAAAAATAGGAAACCAAATTTAATTATTTTCAATTTTATAAAATTAAAAAAACTTGATTTTTAACCATTTTGTATATGTTTGACCCTGATAATGACTAGGTACTTGTCAAAACTGGTTGGACCAAAAAAATGTGCCACCAAAAAAGTGGTAAAAAACAAAGTTATTTGGTTTTATGTAAGTATATAGTTTATAAAATGTGCCACAAAGTATCTTCGAAAAACATTCAAGAAATGTTTTTTTCCATTTAATAAAATATTAATTTTTAACATTTTGCTCACTCCTTTCAGAAACGTCATTTATCATAAATCGACAATTTTCAGTTGTGCATGTTTTCGGAATGCCCTGAAAAGGTACTTTATCCCAGCGAAAGTGACATATTTTTAACTTTTTATTTACCCGCTACAGGGCAAAAAGTGTTATTTTTGCATTTTTAAGAAAAGGTATTGTTTAATTATTTTTTGAAATATACTTTATATTTTTCAAATAGAGAAAAATAAATCAGGTTTTACCTAAAAAGATCTGTTACACAGTAAAAAGTTCTATGATTGGCTTGATATTTATTTTTCAAATATTTCATTATATTTTTAAACTTTAAAAACGATCTCCTGAACAATCAAGTTTTTTTTATTTATGACGTTGTTGAAAGGAGTGAGCAATTTGTCAAAAGCTCGTATTTAACAATTTTCTTTAATATCGATTAAGGTAATTATTTAATTTTAATCATAAAAAGAGAGTCTGCCACTAAAAAAACTAACTAACTTACTAACCATCACACCGCTTCCCCGCCGGGGTAGGCAGAGAGAATAGAGCGCCACACCACTCTGTCCTTGCAAACATTCTTCGCCTATTCCACGTTCATGCATCTCCTCATACATACCCGCCGATTGTTACGACTCCTAACCTGACCACTTTCAAGTATTTGGCATACCTGATCGTACCATGTTTTTCTCGATCTTCCTCTGCTGCTAGACCAGGGTAATACAATAGAATCACAGTAGAATGATTCCAATTGATTAAAGAATTTTATTAATTGATTCGGCAGTCATTTTGTGGTAAAAACTATCCATCTTGAATCAAAATTTTACTTATTTAATACCACTATTCACTAAATAGTGGTATTAACTTAGTAAAATTTTACAACATTTTGAGTGTGTCCAAATACTTGTTCACAAAATCTGGATTATCTCCAATTGCAGGAGTTATTTTCAGTAAAGTGATCACTTAAACCAGCCTATGACGGTCGTAAGCCCCGTAAATGTCCAGACTTCCATATTCTTCTTCATCTTTGATGAGATGTCAAAAAATAATAGTAAAATTTTAATAAAAAATGATTATAGAATTCGCTGAAGGCCTTAAAGGAGATATAAAATAACAATTCGAACAGAATCCAGAGTATTTATTTCATTATTTCTTTGTCAAAGTACAAGGTAACCTTACGACGACATTTGCAGACACGCCACTTTCTTTCAGTGCTAACTCTGGGAAGTTTTGAAGAATTTAAGACTAATTTATATAACGGAAGTTACCAACATCACACTATTTCCCTAACAAACAGGGCTCCGTAGATTTCATTACAAGCTGGTTTTTGAAGAATTACATTGACTGCTCAGTATATTTATCACTCATGCATTTAATTTTCAACTCCACTAGATGTCTCTAGTGAAGTTCTAATGATTCAAGAACAACGTTTCGGAAGTGGTTCATATATATAGAACTTCCGAGAATTTGAGTAGTGTGGTTCTTAATAATGGGTAGATTTGGCGAATTTCACACGTGTGTAAAGCGGTCACTTAAACCAGCCTATGACGGTCGTCAGCCCCGTAAATGCCTAGACTTCCACATTTTTCTTCATCTTTGATGAGGTGTCAAAAAATAATATGAAAATAACTCCATTAATTGGAGATAATCCAGATTTTGTGAACAAGTATTTTAATGTTAATCAGCATGCTTCAATCCGCATTAAGAAAATTTCTGTCCACAGAAACGGGAATTTCAATCATTTATATAAATTATTAAAAATAAATATTTAATTTTAAATAATGTATATTTATGAATTTATTGTTTATTTTGTGGTAAGACATGATGATATTGTAAAACGAAAACACTTGTTTCTTTACCACTTGAGTTTATTTTATCGTGACGACTAGTTTCGGAAGCTATGCTTCTATCTTCTGGTCTAAATGTAAACTAGTTTACATTTAGACCTAAAAATGGAAGTATAGTTGTAAAACAAACTGAAGTGGTAAAAAAACAAATGTTTTTCTTTTACAGTTTTATATTTATGAATCTGAAGAAATAAGTCAGAGAAAATAAAGTAAATTCAAAAACTTTAATTAATTAAAAAATTATACATTTCGGCAATCGCACGAATAGAAGGCAATTTAGGGTAGACCAATAAAAGCGTGGAATTTTTTATCAGCGTTTTGCGATAATTTAACGCCCAGATTGGAACATTTTTTATTCCCAAATCTCGAGTCATTTGGCGCGGCTTGTTATCCGGTCGTTGGACATGGCGCGGTCTAGTGACCGCTTTGTTCAAAATATTTCATTCCTATTGTATGCGGAATGTAATCCCAACCCCTTTTCTGTACGTGGGGAGAGCTCAACCTGGATAGCATATATTATATTACATAAAATAAATCTGTTAACTGCGTGATTCTTTTATTTTATTTATCATTTTTCGAATTACCTAAATACGCAAACTATAGGCAAAGGTAGCCAATATTATATATTACAAAAATTGATCTATTAACTGCCTGATTCTATTATTTTATTCATTATTTTTCGAACTACCTAAATACGCAAACTATGGGCAAAGGTAGCCAATATTATATTACAAAAAATGATCTGTTAACTGCCTGATTCTTTTGTTTTATTAATTATATATCGAACTACCTAAATACGCAAACTATGGGCAAAGGCAGCCAATATTACATTACAAAAAATGTTCTGTTAACTGCCTGATTATTTTATATTATTAATCATTGTTCGAATTACCTAAATACGCAAACTTTAGGCAAATTTAGCCGATATTATAGTACGAAAAATGACTTGTTAACTGCCTGGTTCTTTTATTTTATTTATTATTTTTCTAATTGCCTAAATACGCGAAATATCGGCGAAGGTAGCAAACATTATTACAGTCGTTGGAAAAACGCAATAAATGGCATATATTAAAAGTATTTACAACATTTTGAGGGTGTCCAAATACTTGTTCACAAAATCTGGATTATCTCCAATTACAGGAGTTATTTTCATATTATTTTTTGACATCTCATCAAAGATGAAGAAGAATATGGAAGTCTGGGCATTTACGGGGCTTACGACCGTCATAGGCTGGTTTAAGTGATCACTTTACACACGTGTAACATTCACCAATTCTACCCATTATTGACAACCATACTACTCAAATTATCTGGTCAAATTATAAGCTTAATAATAAAAATGAAAATGGTATTTTCTGGCATTTCTCATGTGTGTGATTATAATCCAGGATTCGGATCTCACATACTAATATAAGAGTTTCTGCTTAATAAAAAGCTTCTTTACATCTCACCAATAGATGTCTCTAGTGAAGTTCTAGTGATTCATGAACAAGGTTTCTAAATTGGTTCATATATATAGAACTTCCAAGAATTTGAGTAGTGTGGTTGTCAATAATGGGTAGAATTGGTGAATGTTACACGTGTGTAAAGTGATCACTTAAACCAGCCTATGACGGTCGTAAGCCCCGTAAATGCCCAGACTTCCATATTCTTCTTCATCTTTGATGAGATGTCAAAAAATAATATTAAAAGTATCATTGTTAACTTAGTGGTATGGTAATAAAACACTCTCAAAACTTATTTTAAGTGGTATTATTACACCTCGTGAACGATGAATGATATGGAGAGTGTTAAAATCAATAAAAACTTTTTAGGTTTACATAGTTTTTATTGATATTATCCATTACTTCTGTAATATTTACATGTTATCAATATTTTGGCATCTCAACAAAGATAAGGAAGAAGAATATTAAAATCTTGGTATTGGTCAAAGGCTGGTAAGTTTAAAAACTTTTTATGCGTGTCACAAATGAAAAATACCATGTCAAAAATATTAAATCTTTGTGTTTTATTTGAATATTCCAGTTTAAAAATTTACATTCCTTTTTATGAAGTGCGGTTTACTTTTAAAAAAATGTAAAAAAAATATACATTTACCACCTAAATGTATCATCAATTTCAAAATAAGTGAATATTTTTTTTACGAAAAAATTTATTTGATTATATTTTTATCATACGGCCACCAACCAAACCTCGATCAGTGTACAGAGGTACTTATTTATAGCATAAAGTATTCACTCATCCATCAAACGAAATCAGTGATGAGATACATGAGTTTGAATTTACGTTATTAAATAAGCTTTGAGCATCATCTTTGATCATAAATAATCACGACACTTACTTCATTTACAATGTGCCAAAAAATAATTATAATTAAACACAATTCGTATTATTTTTTGACATCCCATCCAAGATGAGGAAGAATATGGTTATCTGGGTATTTACGGGGCTGACGACCGTCAAAGCCTGGTAAAAGTGATCACTTTACACACGTGTCACATGCACCAATCCCACCCATTATTGTTAATTCTACCCATTATCAACCACACTACTAAAATTCTTGGTAGTTCTATATATATGAACCTATTTAGAGACCTTGTTCTTGAATCACTAAAACTTCACTAGAGACATCTATTAGTGAGATGTAAAGAAGCTTTTTACTAAGCAGAAACTCTTATATTAACATGTGAGATCCGAATCCTGGATTACAATCACAAACTCTTGCCAAATATTCTTCTGAGTCTTCATTTCTGACACTCTGTTTAGTGTCATCACTTCAAGTGCGTTTTGAAGTGATGACACTAAACTTAACCAGTCTATGACCGGTCATAAGCCCAAATTAATAAAATATCTGTAAAAACCCACATTTCTATATTCTTCTTCATCTATGGGGAGATGTCAAAAATGTAAAAATAAATCTTATGTGGAGAAAACCCAGATTTGAGAACAAGTATTTGTAAATTGAAAATAACTTCATTTAAAATGTGACTGATAATTCGTATTACTATTTGATGAGATGTGAAAAAATAATATGAAAAAAAATCCTGTAATTGGAGATAATCCAGATTTTGTGAACAAGTATTTGGACACAGTCAAAATGTTGTATATATTTATACAATTCGTTTCATAAAGCAATTTTTGATCTGATAGCTGATGAAAACGACCAATAAAATCTTAATTTTTAACCAGACAGTATGGAAAAAACATCTTTGTACTCTGGTTCAAAATAATTCACTTGAAAAAACGAGGGTTGCTTTCCTTTCCCTTATTTTCAAGTGCTCAAGCTTGACTTCTCCTTAAATTATGTCTGGACTAAGGCTCATTTGACAGTAAATAAGTAAAATAAATGAGATATTTACAAGCTTTTTCTGCTTTTAATACTTATAATATTCTCGTATTTATATCTTAAATTATCATTCACTAATTTTGACGCGGATGAAGAAGAATGTGAAAGTCTGAGTATAATTTTCTGGTCAAATGATCATTTTATACATGTGTAATATTTACCATTCTACCCATGATTGACAACCATTTTACTCAAATTTTTGCAATTTTTACATATGTTTATCGAAAATCCCATGATATTTTTGTGTGTTCTCACTGGAAACATTATGATTGGTTTGATTAAGCTTTTATTTAGCTGAGACGCTTTATTTAGGTGTATGCAAGATCCGTACAGGATTATTTTACATACTAGGAGGCCTCCGA